>NC_134366.1:37945398-38115398 GCF_035582795.1 Mycteria americana | reverse complement strand
TAAACGTAATGTTACTTACCCCATCAGAGCTTGAATGGTTAACTCTTCTGAGCTTCTAAGAGCAACTAAAGATTTGCACATTTACTGACTGGTTACATTGATGCCTTCCCTTAAAAGTTATAAAACAGTAAACTTTATAAGCCGCAGTTCCGGCTGTATGACATTTGGGTGCCAAATGAATAGGGTTTTGTCTATGAATTAGATCGTAAAATCATCCATAGCACAGACAGATAGGCTCACTGGCTATAAAAAGTCACGTGGTGCCATTAAAGTAAGTTTTATGGTTTTGGGGAGTTGACATCCAACATTATATACCACATAACATATAATCTCACTGACGCTGGACTTCATTTGACTCTTTTGCAGGCTACGTGTGCCTCCTGGCCATTCAAATTGTCAGGTTTAGGGACAGAAGTATCCAAACCACAAGTTCTCAATACTGTATGAAAAATGGCTCCTTGCAAGTCAAAGGTAAGTTTTGTGCACAAGTTCCTTAAAGTTTATTTGTACAGTGGGGAAGCCGAGGCTCCTGCTTGCTCTCGCTGCGTCTCGCCTCTCTCTTTCTTTCTCTTTCTCTTTCCCTTCCTCTCCGCCTGGAGCTTTTCAGGACGGTCCCACCGAGCCCGAGAGGCAGGATCAACCACTAATGATCCAGGTTGCGCTGCAAATCCCCCCCCATCCCTCCACTTGCAGCAGCTAGCTCTCTATTTTAACGATCAAATCAAAGTAAACCACAATAAGCGACTTTGGCAGAGATGGATTTTGGGGCCTAGCTTTAATCACTTTGACTACCGCAGAACATAATTACTTCCTTTGCTCCAATAGGCTCTCCAAGTTTGGAGAGGTTTTGTTTAGCAAAGAGTAGTTACTGCAGGCGATTAAAAAAAGGGGAAACAAAATAAATAGGGCTTGATATTATCTGGGCAGTGTCTTATGTAGGCATGATAGAGTTGGAGGCGTGCTTGATATGGTAATAATCTTTGGATTGGTGAAATATGTTGCACATCAGAGCTAGTACTAAAATGGCACAGACTGTATTGGAGCACTTAAGATTCCTATTTTCTGCATGGGGTTGTGCAGAAAACTTTAGCTATGTATAGATGTCCATCTGCAAGTGTGGCGTGTGTTTCGGGAATGCGCATTTATAACGTTGCTGTAACTTCTTCCAGATCCTATATGTAATAGCATAAATATAAATGTATTTAAATTATGTGTGTGTGTGCATGCATGTACAAATCGATGTATACGCCTGTATAAAGCTGTGCACATGCATATGTGTGTCTAATATCAGTGTATTTATGTATACAAAGGGTGTGTATGCGTGTATACATATATATGTTCCTGTGACTTTTTTTTTTTAAGCGAACCAATTGACTGTAACTTGTAGCATTAATACAAGAGACTACAGGTCATTAGAGTGCTGCAAATTATGAAATACGGGCTTGGTTTATTGAAGATTGTAAATATCCCCCTAGCTCTGCTCTCTCCCTCTCTGCCTTATATTGCTGGCTGCCATTGTGGGGTAGGCCCCAGCTGCGTGTTTACTTCAACATTCTTTTTATTTAAGTGGACTGTTCTCACTAGAGTGTGATTACTCAGCAATAAACTTTATGGCCGGATTTAACTTTAGTCTTTGAATTTCCAGGACTTGAATGAAAGGGTGAAAGGAACTCTGTCTTTCTCTGGGTAGCATTAAGGCCTGATCCTTACCCTCAGAGCTGTTACTGAGGCGAGTGATCTCGGAGGATGCAGACCGGCTAGTCAGGGGCTAGGAAAGAGATTGAAGAATTGCCTCCAAAATATATGTATCTATATATCTATATCTGTATCTATACATATCTCCAAACCTGCTGTGAGTACCTCTTTCTCTGCTCAGGTTTGGAGCAGCAGGGATTGAGCAGATCGCACTGTTTTCCTTCGTGTGTCATAAAGTCAGGTTTGCAAAAGAACAGGGTGGTTTGATGTGAGCTGGGAGATGGGCTTTGTTTTATTTTGCTAGTGCTATCCCGTTTGAATATGGCAGTTTAGACTGTATCTGCTACTGTGAGGAAAAATAAAAGAAAGGCACAGGGGTACAGGAGGGTAAGGTTGTTGTGTACCTCTGCAAGGTCTGCACATGGCTGACTGATTCCTATTTTTAATTTATTTACTTTTAACACTAAAGAAACAGTAGTATATAAGGTTGGCTCAGCTCAAAGATCTCACAGTTTTACAAATATTTAATATTTAGAGTCAACCCCCTGTGTAAGATAAATGGAGTCTGAAGCCTTTGTGTCTGTGTATCTTCCTATGAACACTAAACAAACACATATGCATACACTTTATATTAAAAAAATGGAAAAGGCTTTAAAAGGGCATATCCAGATGCACATTTGAAAATAATTTCCGCAATAAACAGCTGGAGATTTTATAGTACACTAGCTGTCACATTTTTGTCAATAGGAATACCAGAAAGTTATATATGATAGGTGTGTATTATATTATATTATATGCCATAAAATTTTATAGTTTGAGGCAAAGGCATGAAAACCCTTTAAAAGTTTGGGCTTCATTTATATACGGGTCCTTTTCCAAGGCAAATCCTTCGCTTGTAAACAGGAATGATACTAGACACAAACCGTTCGCTATTACTCAATATTCAACAACGCTGCGTTATTTGAATTATTTGGTGAATATATAAACACACACGCACACCCGTTCAACTAATATTTTAGGAACCTGGATCTCATCGCGGATTGTAATTTTTCATTGTCTAGAGCTAAAAGATTTGCTACTACGTATTTTCACATTTTTGAATGTGGCTTCTGGAGCATATTCTACGTAAAGCAGTGTACAGAGATTCAAGAACTACGGAAAAGAAAAATATCCCCAAACCCACAAGCATATAAACCCGCCCGTACTGCAAGAAAGTCTCTAACAACAAAAGAAAGTTAGCTAGAAATGACAACTTCTCCATATTTCTGGCCCTGCCCTGTCCTAAACAGCACAGTTGAAGCCATTCAAATCCAGGAACGCATTAAGATTTTCTAATCCGCTTTGAAATTTGAAATTCAAACAAACCCAGGCTGCCGAACTCTACCAAAATATTCCCAGATCCTAATTGTTTTCCGAGGGAAAATGTCATGGAGAATAATCGCTGGGAATCAGGAGAGAGGTCTTATCTGCACACATTATTTTTCTGCTGTGTTTGGGGGATTAATGCGTGCGAATTTGTTTTACCTTAGGCATGGCAAGTGGCGTTCTGCGCATTGAAATGTAGTTTACCTAATCCTTTGAAAGAAATACTTGAGTGTAGCGTGTCACGTCTAAGCGTAAGGCCAATTAAAGATTAGGCAACCCTCTTAATGTGTGTAACTAGTGACTTTGCAACGCATAACTTTCTCTAAACCAGAAGTATAACAATCCGATGGAAAGTCATCCGTAAATTACAGCTCTGCAGCCTTGCCTAAGACCTGCAAACGCCCTAATTGCAGAACATTATGGGGAAATTATTATTCTGCCATTTCCTTACATTTAATAAGTGTGTATCTGTGGAAGGGTGACAATAGAGGGGTTTGCAATCTGCTCCATGGGAAATTGAATGGAACAGATCATGAGGGGCGGATCAGGAGGTTTCGATTTCAAACCCTGGATACTGGAGCAATGCCTTTTCCCTCCCCGCAAATACAGATTTAACGCATTAAATGCAGACATAAGTAAATCTCCTGACGAAGTGAAGACATCGCTTTGCTCTCTTAGCTCTTTCTCTTTCCTGCCCTTAAAATCTCCCCGGTTTGTTGCTAGACTTGCTAGCCAGAACGCAAAACCACAGCTCCCACAGCCGCCTGGTCATCTTTGAAAATATTATCCCTTTCAAATCAAAGCATCCTCACTAATGTCTCTCTGGAAGGCAAATACTCATGGACCATCACAGTCACATGTTCCTGTAGCTACACGCACAAACAATATCAAATCTGACAGAGAGAGCGTGTAAAATTTGCAAGGATTTCGCCTTACAGCACGCATAAGGAGTCTTTCCTATATCCCCTCCCCAAAAAAATGTCTTTTCAATAATAATATTTGCTATGAAGGTTATTGGGTAATTATTGCAATTTTGTGGAACAGTCCTTGCTTGAGGTGAAGTCTGTCTCTGGATAACAAATGGCAGCCCGTGCAGTTCACTGCCAGGTTAAGTAAATGCAGAAAAGATAAATCTGCACACCCTAGGAATCACCAGCAGAGCTCGCTTTAGACCAAGTTCACAGTCAACTCGTTTGCCTAGACAAGGCTTCGCAAACAATTAGAGTTGTTTCTTTATGTTTAAATCAAGGAGAAATGACTAAGACCCTCGCAGCACAGAGCTGCAGCTTTTCCCCCAACGCTCGTCGCTACATTCCTTCCAACCTCACGCCCAGAACTTACCCAGCATTTCACCTGCAATTGTAACCACATAGCGCCTTTGAGTAACAGGCTTCCCTCCAACGCTGCCGAAAGGCTGTGCAAACTGATTTAACAGCACTTTACAAAGCTGCGAGATTAAAGAAAAGAGAAAAAAAAAAAAGGCAATAATTAAAAATGCAAAAGTATCCGATTCCTTAACAGCAAGAAGAAGGAAAAAGAAAAAAGCCCTTAGAAAGCTGGGGGAAACGGCAGAACTATTGAAACAAACAGTGCGAGTCTCTTACTCCTAAAAGAAGCTGCATAGCTTTTGTATATCTTTGTGGTTAAGGGCGTTACAACTGCAGGTCAAAAAGTTGAGGGTCAAAAGTTTACGTTTTGCACCACTCTTAGTCATTCGCCCAGACAGAGTTTGATGTCAATGTTATAGCCGAGATCTTGACTATCAGCACAAAAGATAAAATAGCTTTGAGTTACGTGTGTATCACAGTATGGACTCCAGGTGAACCCTACTGGCTGAATGACCTCAATTACCGAGGAAAGGATAGAAAATTCCTCTTTTCAAGAGTAATACACGTTGTATATCATCTTGAATTATCGGCCACATTTGTGTCTGAATATCTCGGATTCAGCCGCGGCAGGTAAACACGCGTGTTACCCCCACAGCAGCCGCTGATGCTGCCTCCTCCGAGAGTCAGGTAGCAAAATGTTTCGCCCCTGTTTATTATATAATAACCTACTTTAAGAGGTTTCATGTTAAGCCTTCTCACTTTGCAAAATGGCAGGAAGATAAGATAGGAGCGAAGCTATTAACGCGTTTATCGATCCTTGCCGCGCCTTTGTTTTTTGCTCTCATTTCTGTAGCGACCGCTAAACTGTGCTTAAACAGGACACGCTGGAGATAATAAGGGTTATATGTTTGGTCCGAAGGAGCTCGTTTAAAATGCGGAGCGGTGGGACAATGGTGTGCTACCGATGGAAAACGTTGCGGAGAAGTTGGCGCCCCGAGCCGCTCCGTGATTTGGGGGGATTCTGGAATTATCCGAGGCAGAGGTTCCCAGCGAAATGGGGAGCAGGAAGGGTTGTTTTCCCTCCCTTCTTCCCCCTCCTCCGCCCTCCTCCCCCCCGCCCCCAAATAAAAAGTTTAGTGGAAATTCTTTGGGCAGAGAGTTATTCCCACATAGCTGGGATTTTTTGTTCCTCGGTGTTGAAGCTTTAGCTCCTCGGTTAGGCGTGTCTGTAGGGAGAACTGGCCGATATCGCATAGGGAATTTCATTCTGGGGGGGATGACAGCAAACCGCATTCAGCCTGAAATGATGCGGGTCGATGGAAGAGGGAAAGGATATTCCCAAATATGCCTAAGCAGATATGCAAGGTGTGGAGGAGAGGACGGGGCGACGAAGAAGTCCGAGGAAAGGCGCAGCGCACCTCACCCCCATCCGTGCCTGCTGCCTTTCGACCCCAAGGCAGGAGGCTACACTGGCCTCAGTGTAGCTGGTAGGCGTGAATTATTTGCCAGAGACACAGCTGGATCGTGGCAGTCGAGCGCTATTTCTTGGGAACAAATATACCAGGGGTTAGGTTTCAGATTAGCCAGCGCGGTTATGGGAGGTTTTGCCTAAGGTACCTGCTGAAGCCTGGGAAGTATATAATGCCAGTGTTTGCTCGGCGTGCAGGCGTTGTTCGCAAGTTGCTGCTGTTGCTCACTTGTAGCCAGCCCTGGCATGGCACGTCTGGGGAGCCTGCCCTCGCTGGAGATAGTATATAACCTTTCACACCCAGAGTATTTATTTGGTGTAAGAGCGAAGCCTGATAACAAGCTAAACACCGTAGCCAAATATCTATTTTGTTAGAGAATAGCAGGCGGATTGTTTCCAAGAATAACAGTGCGTCTTCGATATACCCAGAACGAAAGCTGTTACTATAACTGGCTTACTCAAGAGTAGGTGACCGAAATCCATCTCCTTCCTCACCAAAACAATTAGTGGCTCGAATTCCATATTTTCAGTCTGGCTTAGAATAAAAATACCAATGAGAATATTTTCAAAGAAGTTGAAACTGCGACTTCAACAAACACTGACTCTTCTGAACTGTTGTTTGAAGTATTCCTTAAAAAAAATAGGCAACAACCTGGAGCAGAACAGTTAATAATTTGAGAGGAACTCTTTCTGTCCTTTCACTCTCTGCATTCAGCACACTGCTCTCTGGCGTGGAAGGTCTGCTCAAAAGACCATTCATTTAAAATCCGGGCACAAATCACGTTTTACGTGTGTTTATTTAACCGCGCCAGGACAGAGGGAGCGAATCCCGCCAACCACCCCGTTGCTGAGAAGAGCCCCGGTGCCGGAGAAGTCGTCGCTTTCGCCAAATGCTGAACTTGGGGCAAAACTGGGAGGTTTGGAAAGGAGGAAAGGAGCGCTCCCGCCCGCGGAGGCAGGAGCAGCCTCGGGGGCTGTATCAGTCCCGGGAACAAAGGGGGGAATACAGTCGATACATTCCATAACGTTTACATTTTCCCGCGATTTTTTCTCAATTTTCCCTTAGAAGTAGTGACCTGGGCAAAGCACCCCGCTATCTAAAAGACACTGTTATAGACCTTTTAGAAAAACTAAGTCCAAGGCCGAGGTGAACTTCAGGTCACCGCGTCTAACAAATATGAAAATGTCGCCTGGTGAAGGGCACGCCTTGTTATTTAACAAAGACTGTCAATGTGTAAGATTAATAAGAAACAAAATGCACACGGTGTCACTTTTCGGTCACTTTGAAACTTGGGACAGCCTCGCATTCAAGAGGGGAAAGCTGGGGCTAAATATATTCAAAATGGTTCAAATCAAATTCAAACCAGGCTGCTAGTGCGATTCTTCCTCCTCCTACCGCTCTCGGTGGAGGATGCCCGGGCACGGAGAAAGGTTGACTTGAATTATTTATTATTATTATTATTATTATTATTATTATTATTATTATTACTACTACTACTACTACTACTACTACTATTACTATTACTATTACTGTTCTTGCTGTTATTATTATTTTCTCTTTCGGGGTAATTACGTTTGAGCCGCACATGTGGAGGGTAGCAGGAGTGCTTGCCTGTTTCACAGGAGAAAGGGGGATCCCCCTTTCCCCCCTCTTTGGGTATGTATGAGGTTGGCTCTTCTGGGTGCATGGGAATGGACTCTCTCCCTCTCAACTTAATTCCAGCGGGGTCCCCATCTCCTCCTCGGCCAGCCTCGGCCAGGAAACTCTCGCTCCTTTATTAACTGATTAAAGTCTCCTTCGCTATTAACTGATGAAAGTCTCCTTCGCCAGTGAAATAGAGCCTTTAGTCCTTCTGGAGAAATAAGGGAGCCGGCCTATTTTTCCTCTCCTTTTCTTTCTTTGAGAGCTTAGGATGATGCTACAAGTCTGTTAAAGGGAAGTACCGGGGAAAAAAAGGGTTTCTGAGATTGTTTATTACAGCCATAAATCTTGCAGTAAAATGTCGAAATGGCCGTGTGCAAGATAACACTTGGTGGTCTTGGCTGGGTTCTTGTTTATGATAACAAAACCACAAAGACATGGAACAGGCCTTTTGGAGGTCCTGCCTCAGCACATCTTCGCAGACTAATAGAACCACACGAAAAAAACAGACTTCAGCTGAGCAGCTCAGGTCACCTTGCAGATTTACTGTCGTATACAAAATTGCATCCTTCTCCCTGTAACCGAGAGCCAGAGCCTCACGGTAGAACGAAGCGCAGAGAAACAAGTATACTTTGAGATCTAATCACGGTAAATAATAGGAAACAGAGCCTGGTCAGCTCTCCCAATGTAGCGCTGAGCTTCCAACCCGAGACACCGCTTTTCGTTGCGTTTTACCGTGGCTTGGGAGCACGGCAGCCCTCCGCAGTGCTCCGGCCAGGGTGTCCCAGGACTTATGCCGAGAACAATATTTACGATAACCCGGTGTAATTCATCTGGTGCGGGCCAGCAGGTATTTGTACGTCGGTGTCTGCATGTGTGCATGGATCTCTTTAAGCCGGGAAAACGCTCTCTGCTCGTGGTGGACTTTGGGAATCTTTTATTTTTTACAGTCATGTAGGTGGGAGCTTTATTCTTTGACAACACGGGTTGATGCTGTTTTCTGGGTTTGTTTTTTTGTTGCGGTTTTCTTTTTTAATATAAATAAAACAATCTCCCCTTTCCTGTCAAACGTGTGTTGTTGAACAGTTGCGGCTGTCTCTGTGTGCGTGTGCGTAACCGCATTTCCTCTCCATGCAGAGTAAATAGAGAAACTTATCTATTACCCCAGTTAAAGAGTTCCATAGATGTGCTGTTGGAAATGAGTAAGTAAATGTGTTTTAACTCTCTTTACAAATTAGGCATTCGATAGGAGGAGGAAATGAGTGATTGTTTAGATAAGTACCCCAGTATACCCAAGTGCTGGAAATGTTCTAACATATTACAAGCCGCCTGCAACGTGCGTGCGTGCATGTGTGTGGATAAAATATAAATCGATACGATGTGTGTCTTGTTAGATAGAATGTATATTCAAATAGAATTTTATTGCATGTATCCATTATCTATAAAACTGCAAAAGACAATAATCTGAATTTAAACCAGGGTAACTGTTAATGTAATATCTTCAGGAGGGCAAGATCTAAAACGTATCATATTTACGCTTGATATATTAGATGTATTTTCCCATACCAGCAGATGAGATTACCCACTCAGCAATTATATTCTCGAAGGGTGCGGTAAACATTTCTCTGTGTTTATATGCTTTCCTGAAAAGGAGGAAAAAAAATCCGAAAAGTTCGCTTCTAACTCCGAATGTACCAGAGTAGCTGACGTTCAAGAAGTATTTTTTTCCCCTTAGAATAAGAGCGTAATTAGTTTCACCATCAAATTTCAATTACCTAAGGTCAGGGCGGTTGCCTCTTTTCCCTCTGAGCTGCGAATATCGTTAACAGTCTTAGTTTTAGCAAGGCAGAAGTGCCCGAGTGCCCTCTCCCTCCTACGCTGGCGTTTGCGAGTTACTTCTGCGAAGGCGCTAGCGATTTCTCGTGGAAATGAAAATTAAGAAATAAACCCCAGACTAGGCGTACCAAACCGAGGGACTTAAATTCTTAGTTTGGAAACCGCTCCTCTGCGGGGAGGGGTGCTCGCAGTGAGCCCTGCGACCGCCGGTAGAAGTATTTGATAGCGTCGGGTCCGCCTTCCCCTCTCTCCCTTCCCCCTCTCCTCCCCGTTATTTTCAGGCTCGCTGTATCACTCACACCCCGCAAGCCACTCGAGGACTCTCCTCGGCCTCCCCGCCACCTTCATACTAACTTTTGCATCTATTCCTCCGGTTAGCACGGCTTCCGAGGTGCAAAGGGCTAGCCCCAGAGCTCCCGGCCGCCCGCCGTCCGCAGCGGCGGGGCGCTGGGGGCAGAGCCCGGAGGGCTCCCGGTGGCCTGTGCCCGGCAGCCGCTGCCGCCCTCTGCCTGCGCGCAGCCCCGACTCCCGGCACTTGGAGATGGGTTTCTTTAAAAGGATTGTGCAACGCCTTGTGCAGCGCCTGCCTCCCCCTGGATCCCCCAGCTGGGCTGCGCTCCGCTTCCTCGCCCCGCTTCCTACGCTCTCCCGCGGGGGAACGGAGAAACAGAAAGTGCCGGGGGGGGGGAGAAAGCCTGTCAGAGCTGACTTAGTTTTATCTCGCTTGACACCGCGACCGCCGGACGCGGCCCGGGTCGGCGGGCGGGAGGAGCCGGGGATCCTGGTGAGGAGCGGACGAGGGGCGCGGGCGTCCGGCAGCCCCCGGCGGGGCGCTCCCTCGGCGGACAGCCGCCGCCCGGGGAGGAGGGGCGGCGGCGGCCCCCGCGGTGGGTCCGCGGGCGCGGAGCTGCCCCGCGGCCGCTCGCCTTCCTTCCATTTCCTGATCCGGGGTCCGCGGCCCCGCGCGGTAATTGGCGCTGGCGGTCAGGTGGTGACGGGGTGGCGGGGGGTGCGGGGGTGTGCGTGCCTGTGTGTGTTGTGTGTGTTGTAGGCGCTCCAGGGGTGGGAAGAGAGGAAGGGAGGGGAGTGCGGCAGGGAGGGGGGGAAGCTGGAGGCCCAAACTTTGGCAGCGGCGAGCACTTGACAGCAGCGGGAGGGGGGAGAGGGAGGGAGGGGAGGGAGGGGGGAAGGGGAGGGGCCTCGCCGAGCCCAGAAAAACGACAACGCGAGAAAAATTAGTATTTTTGCACTTCACAAATTAATGACCATGAGTTCGTTTTTGATAAACTCCAACTACATCGAGCCCAAATTCCCTCCCTGCGAGGAGTACACGCAGCACAGCGGCAGCGCCGGCAGCTCCGCCAGCTACCACCCGCACCACCCGCACCCGCACGCCCCGCCGCCGCCGCCGCCGCCGCCGCCGCCGCACCTGCACGCCGCGCACCCGGGCCCGGCGCTGCCCGAGTACTTCCCGCGGCCGCGCCGGGAACCGGGCTACCAGGCTCCTGCGGCGCCGCCGGGGCCGCCGGGGCCGCCTCCCGAGGCGCTCTACCCCGCGCAGGCACCCTCCTACCCCCAGGCACCCTACAGCTACAGCAGCGCCGGCAGCGCCGCCCCGGGCCCCGAGCAGCCGCCCCCGGGCGCCTCGCCGCCGCCGCCGCCGCCCGCCAAGGGCCACCCCGGCCCGCCCCAGCCCCTGCTCCCAGGCCATGCCCTGCAGCGCCGCTGCGAAGCGGCCCCCGCCGCCGGGGCCGGCACCGGGCCCGGCTGCGCGCTGCTGCCCGACAAGAGCCTGCCCGGGCTGAAGGGGAAGGAGCCGGTGGTCTACCCCTGGATGAAGAAGATCCATGTGAGCACGGGTGAGTTGCCCTTGCCAGGGGGAGGTGGGGATGCGCCTGCAGAGGAGGGAAGGGGGGAGGGTGCTCCCGGGGCCGGGACGGGTCCTTGCGTGTGTGGCTTTTTTTTTTTCCCTCCTTCTCCCTCCGCGTTTCCTAATAAAAAAAAAAAAAAAGTGAGAAACCTTTTGTATCCGGGGTCCTTTATCAAAAGATTTACGAGACGCCAAACTGTTAGGGCAGTAATTATAGCCCCCATAAATTTAATTGCCCTGCAGTGGCTCTGGGCCATGTGTCTTTGAAGCTTTTCTTCTAACCCAAATGCCCATCACCATTTTTTATTGCTCCTCGATTGTCCCCACTGTCGATAGGCTGTGAAACAATTTTTCTTGCCGTTTATGTATCTTATGTGAACCTGGTGTCAAGTTATTATATAATGATTATGTTCCATCGCTTTCCCCCCCCTCCCCGTCTCCCTTTCTTTCCCCTCCGCGTGTGTATGTGTGCCTCTGCGTGCACGTTTCAGTCAATCCCAATTACAACGGAGGGGAGCCCAAGAGGTCTCGCACTGCCTACACCAGACAGCAGGTCCTGGAGCTGGAGAAGGAGTTCCACTTCAACCGCTACCTGACCAGGAGGCGACGCATCGAGATCGCGCACACCCTCTGCCTCTCCGAGCGCCAGGTCAAGATCTGGTTCCAGAACAGGCGCATGAAATGGAAGAAAGACCATAAACTGCCTAACACAAAGATGCGCTCCTCAAACCAGTCCACACTGAGCCAGCAGTCCAAAGCACAGACACAGGGCCACCCCCATCCGCTCGATGGGGCTACACCCAACGCAGCCGCGCTATAAATACGGTTATTATTATTTTTTTTAATATATATATATATTTACCTATCTATTGGGGTTTTCCAGCTGCCCCGTGGTGGAGGCTGGTCGTTTGGACCAAACAACTGTGTAAAACAAAACAGGAGCAGGAAAGGAAGACGAGACGTGCCCAAGAACGGGCACATGTTTAAACCAAAACCCGGACGATTGTCTACATTGTATATAGATAATGGTTCCATGCCCGTCATTTTTTTTCTATTTATGGAAACGCTCTCTTGCCCTCGGTGTAAGAGAGGGCTGAATGCTGTCACGGACGAATTCTCTGTACCTAAGACGGACTCTTTTTTCTCTCTCTCTTTTTTTTTTTTTTTTTTTAGAGAACACTTTAAAAATAAAAGACGGTTAAAACAAAGCAAAGACCTCGTGAGACACTTGTGTAAGGCATTGACTTGAATAGCGCTGTTTCGTGGCGTGTTCGTGGATTTCCGTGTGCGTGTGTGTGTGTGAGGGTGCACACGCACGTATGCACACACACCAACACGGGAGAGAGAACGAACACGTCCACGGGCGGTTAAAGACTTACGAAAAATGTCCCCTTACGCTGTCTAAAGGAAAACGTTTTGTGTATCAAAGGTAACTTAACTGGTTCTAAGTGTAGCCCCCGCAGTAGCTGCGATCTATTAGTTTTTCTCCACATTCCCGATTGCATTTATTTAAAGAAATATCGCTATAAAGGCTGTTGCTGTCTTCATATTTGGCACCGTCTAAATCGTTTGGGTCCATGTACAATTTGTGGATTTTTGGTGTAATGTATAACAGTGCCAAATGCTGGTAATAAAGATTATTCTGTACAAAAGAATTAAACGCTTGAAACACAAGTCCACTCAGTGCTGTTTCATCCACCTTGTGCTTGGTTGGTGTTGGCACCGGGAATGGAAAACAACGGTTTGACGTGTTGTTTTAACTTGGATTCACCTTGTCAATAAGGTAATGGTTGCTTTAAATAGAGTGAAAAACGTCCTGACTCCTAATTGCCTGGCTGGGAAAAAGAGCGCTGCAGGACGAGGAAAGGTCTTGCTTCACTGTGTAGGTGAGTGGTATTCTCTTCAGCGGGCTTATGGCAGAATTAGTCCAGCTCTCCACTGCTGTCCGTACGACTATTTTCTGCTGCATTACAGAGAAACTGTGCTCCTACTGGGAGCCAGTAAGCTCCCATGACGGGTTTTGCTGGAGGAGAAGCCACACATGCTCCCCATGATAACACTTTAAATCTTTAGCCAGTCATGATTTATTTGTTCATTTTCGCCTGATTATGATTTCTCAGTTAGCTAGCACTTTCCAAGGGGAATACATGGGTGGTAACCTAAAGTTTCTCTAAGCTGCCTTTTCTGTTTCTGTTTCCTTTTATTTTCTTTTCAAGACTATTTTGAAATGTGTTGAGAAAGCCTCGGCAGAAACATGAATTTGGGTACTCTTCGAGAGGTTTATTTGACAGAGGTTGTTGAAACAACTGTGGCAAAATGGGGTTCAAGTGGTTCCAGCTCAGGCTGCGCATCTCGCTGCTTCCAGGCAGCTAAGGAGCGCAGGCAAAGCGGAGCTGCTGACGGGGAGCCTTGCTCAGGGCTTCCACAACAGAGACTAGTACTGAGCCGGGTAGGAAAAGGCTTGGAAAAAAACTCAAGTGCTAGTAAATCTTCCAGGGAAGGCCTGAAGGTCAAGACTTATTTCCTTACACAAATATATCCAAGAGGGATTTTTGGAATCAGTGCTTCTCTTCTCATGAGTGAGGCTGCCAGGACTGGGTGCATCATCACCCCCTGGGTGAGGTAGCACCAGGCCCCAGTGCTATGGCCAGCATCCCTGCCTGGCCAAGGAACACGGAGCGTCCCACAGAAAAACGTAACATGCCACTGGCAGAGCACGTTCAGCATCAGAGAGGTGGAGGTTGTAAATACCCTCAGCAAACACTGCTGTCTCCAAACCTGACCAAGGAGCAGGCCTGAAAAGCAGGCTTCCACTCACATATCTCTGTTTACTAAACCCTAAATTGCCAGCTGCCTCCTTATAGAGGGAGAATAATATAGCTGTAAGTGAGGTAACTACTATCTGCAAGCGTGTAACTCTTCGTTTTATTTATTGCTTGAGAATCCCTCAATATATTTAGAGCCAAAATTAGCACAACCGAGCAAAATTCCAGCTGAAATGTATTAACTGGCAATGCAGGATTTCTTTAGTGTGCAGCCTATGCGTATAAACTTGGTTTGCTCCCATTGTAAAGAGAAATGAAATCACGCTGCAAATAGCAATTTTAGTGAGAATCATTAATCACCTCCTACAATAAATACTTCTTTGTGATTCAACAGCGGTTCTGAAAGGCATTCTCTCGGAAAAGTCTGTGAAGACGCAAAGGATTTTCCTGGGACAAAAAAAAAAAAAAAAAAAAAAGTGGTCATGTGTAAAGACACAGCATCTTGGCTGTCTGCTAAAAAAATGTACACTCTCTTGCTGGAGATTGAACGGCGGACTGCAAAATACCCCATGGCAGATTATCGTCGTTTAAGGTAAATTTTCCGTTTTCCCCCCCTTCCCCCTCCGCCAGTGCTGGGAGCGGGATGCTGCTCCCGGGCTGGGAGCCCTCTGTTCCCCGTCCCATACCGCCCGTCTTTACAATAACTTCGAAAATTACATCGTCCAGTTTAAATTCTCGCATTGTGCTCCCTTTGCTAAGGCAACCGGGAGTTCACCGAGAGGACAAATTTTCTATCCCATTAATTGTTTTTTTTAGAGGAGCAGACTGACCCTTCAAACCCTTGACCTTTAAAGACAGTATTCTTTTTAATCCGGCACTTGGACCTAAATGTCTCTTTCCCCCCTCCCTCTCTCCCGGTCTCTCTCACACACGGATTTATCTGCTCTGGCCACAAAGGCGAGCGCGGCCCGAAACGCTGGAAGTGGAAGTTTGTCAATATTTCAAAGAAAGACCAAATCACTTCGGAGTCAATTTGCTGGCCGCAGGGAACGCCACGCCGTTAACCCCGGTACCCACCTCCCCTCCACCCACCAAGAAAAAGGCTCTTTTTCCAAGATCCCCCTCCTCGTTTCTCCTGCAAGCTCTTGCTATACCTGGTGTTTTATTACACGGGGAACTCAGCTGTGACAAGCGCCTTGTGGTATTTAATAACTAGAGCCACCCTGCATTGGAGGATTACCCAGGCCTGGGACTTTTTTTCCCTCCTTTCTTTTTTTTTCTTCAGGGTGCTTGCCGTCCCGTGCCCTTCTTGCCCAGTGTTTGCAAACGAGGAAGGGGTGGGGGGAACCCTCACACAGGCAGAGATCTTGACAGGTTTGCCGTGAAACTCCAACCCCCCCGCCCACCCCCTGCCCCGCGCTGGGGCCCGATCCGGGCAGCCCCGGGCCCGCCCGCCCTTCCCACACCTCCGCCGGAGCCGGCCGGGCGGCCCGGCCCCGGGGCCCCCGCTCGTCGTGGCCCCGGGGAGGCGGAGGCTCTTGCTGGGTGCGGAGCCTCACGGCCCGGCCGGGCCGCGACGAGCGGGGTGGGACCCCCCGGGGGTCGCCCCGAGGCCGTCCCCGCGGGCGCGGCGCTGCGCGGGCGCCCAAGCCCGGCCCACGCGGGTTGCGGTGGGGTCGGGGCTCCCCGCGTGGGCAGGGGAAGCTCCGCGGCCGCCTCCCCCCGGCCCCGGGCAGCCCTCCTGGCTCCGCCCGGGTCCGCGGACGGGCAGCGCTGACCCGCGGGGGCAGCCCGGGGAATGCCGCCCCGATGCTCCCCTGTCCCCCCGCCAGCAGCGCTCGGAGCTCCCCCCACTGCAGACAACGAGGATCTGGGTTCCGCTGCCTAATTTGGGGGGGCTGGGGGTGCAAAGCTGCCCCACCTCGCTGTGCAGAGCGGGACGAACCCGTGTTATTAATGCCCGAGCGCTCTCCCTAGAAACTAAGGAGCTGTCAAAGCCGGCAGAGATTAGGGGACCCAAGTACGAGGATCCCTGCGCTCGCAGATAAAGGTGTTGCGTCTGTTCTGGGGGAGATATTGAAATTTTAATCTTTAGGGTCACGTGACTCATTAAATAATTAATGCAGATAGTCAGGAATGGATCTGTGGCCGTCAGTCCTCACTAGGAGTGATTCTCTCAGAAGTGAAACTCAACTCCTTATTACTGGAGTTTGTTTTTCTTTCTTTCTTTTTTTTTTTTTCCCTTTAAAAAAAAACCCACCTGATTTATCTTGAAAGATTCTAAACTTCTTAAGCAAGCAGTAGGGTCTGTGTTGGTAAGTAGGTAGTGTGTATTTCTAGCTTGATGACTTTAATTGTTTGTGCTTGCTTTGTCTGCTGAGCATTTGCTTAACAAGTTTAATATTTAGAAATGTTAAATCTTTGTTTCAGCTGCCTTGTGGTCACATTACGGCTTTTGGTGATTAAGTGTTACCCAGGCAAACACATTTGATGATGTTCTAATTCACACTGTGGAAGGCTGGGTGCCACAGTGCAGGAGGACCTGCTTTGTTCAATTTTCCTGGCGTTAATAAATCACCGGCTCCTAATGCAGGGCCAAAAAAGCAATGGAAAGGCAGTGAGCATTGTAAAGGAAAAGTCATGGGCGAATTTCTCTATGACTCATTAGTCTGAACGATTTATGTACGAACTTAAAGTGCCTCAATGAATATTAGAGTTTGGGATAACAACAAATTAAAAAAAAAATGTCATGGCGTTTGTGAAGTGCTTTATTGCTACTTAGCAACTCTTTGAAGAAGCAGCATAGTTTGAAGGACTGTGGCAGTGTAAAATATGGTGGCGTGACTTAATAGCTCCAAAATAAATAACAGAAAGTCGCTGGCACCGTTTTCAGATACACGCTCCATATTTAACACGAGTGGGGCAGCCCAGTCACGACACGCTTGATCGATGATTATTGCCGTTTGTAACATGACTATTGATTAGGGATCAAAACGGCTAAGGTATGGGTTTGAGCCTAAAATGCCAGGGGGTTCCCCCTGTGCTGGAGCCGAGTGGAGGGAAGAGCAGAGCTAAGACCAAGCCCAGGCAGCAGCGCCCGGGCTCTGCCATTGAAGATTGAACTTTCCATTTTCTTTTGTGTTTGCCGGTAGATTTTAGCAGTCAGCGCTCTCAAATTTATGAGACGGCAATAAACAGCTTAGTAGGCTATTATTGCATGGTTTTATGTAGACTGGAGTTTAAATTTAAAATTATTAGCGTAATTACGGAACTGCTAAATTACCAAAGCAAAGTCTGTGCTCGAAAAGTTCTCCCAAGACAGACTTAATATTTCCAAGGCTCAGATGACACCCTTCTGCAAGAGCTGTGTTATTTAATTATTAGCATTTACATTTACTGACAATTTTAAGATGCGTTAGATAGCTTTTATTAGCGAGAATGAATACGGGGGGTACATTATTATATCTGACAAATTCATACGTAAACGTGATTCAGTAAGTGGTACGCGAATAATGTGACTATTGTCTTTTTGGATTGTGCAAAATTGTTTATTTTAGGGGAAGAGAAGCCGTCCAGTTTTTTTCGCTCCTTCAATGGCTTCCAGTGTGGTTAAAAAAAAAAATTAAAAAAAAAAGGCTTTGGGCCCGATCCCGCTTCAGTGAGGTCAATTGTTAGTCTCTTCTTGCGCTAGTGGTGGCAGGATCGGGCCCCGGCTAACCGTTTGAATAAAAGCCCAACCACAACCCGCCCCGCATTTAAACTGGAACTCTTCCCGCGTTTTATTCAGCAGAGATGAACACCACGACTTGTGTTTAATGTCTGTTCTTGATTAAATGATCCTAAACAAAGGTTTCCCAGAGGAAAATAAAGCAGACATTCATGTAACAAGAGTTTGGAATGACAATATTTCCAAACACTTGGAGACAGAAGGCATAGCTGTCTACGGGAAAAAAAAAAAAAAAGAAAAAAGAAAAACAACCAACAACCGCACACTTTTATTCCTCAGCTCCCCGTGCTCTTCACCCGGGTGGGAACCCACGCTCCGCGCCGGGAGCCCGCGCCCGCTCCATCCCTGCCCGCCCCGCGGCGGGGCTCTCCCAGCACGCCCGGCAACCCGTGTATTGCCTATGAAGGAGCAAAATACCTCCCCCTGCACTCCCCGGTAAGGCACTGTTTGTTGCTTGTTTACAGGGAGCCCCGAAAAAGAACCGCTGGGCTGGGGCGGTGGAAGCCCGGAGCGCCTCAGCCCGACGCTGCGCAGCTGGAGGAGGTAAGAGCCGGGAAGCGCCCGGGCTGCCGGCCGCTGCTTTTTTGTAAGCAAGCCATTTGCCTAGTACCTGCATGCAGAACAAGCCTGCTGGAATGAGATTTTTGTTGTTGTTGTTGTTGCTGTTGTGATAAATATTTAACCTAGCCGGAATTTTTTTCTGGATTGGCTCTATTCATCTTCCGTGGGTGGTGAATGCGCGTGTCCGGGCAGACAAAGAAGTGTACGGGACCTGAGTGATCGCCATCCTTATAAAGGCATTGGGGACAGGAAGGATGCAAAGTCATCTGAAGAGCGAAAGAGGTTGAGAATTTCTTTGTCCATTCTTAGCTCCTTCCCAAACCGAATGCATAAGGCGAAGGAGAGCGGGTTGGAGCCATTTCGGTGGTGAATGGCTCATCGCGGCTTGCTTGTTTGCCTCCTCCTCGAGGAGTTCCGCAGCCAGTCCTGCAAACGTGGAGTGCATGTGGGGATGTTAGGAAACCTGTTTTTTTGCCTGAGTGCATGCACCAGAATGGCTCGCAGATAAGTTTCGGGTGTTTGTCTGCCCTGGCCTGCTTTGCAGCGGGCGGAGGTCGGTGTTTGGTGGTTCAGAGTTGCTGGAGCCCTTGATGCGCTTGGTCCTTTTGGCAGGAGAAATGCAATGCTTTTCATGGTGACCATTTTCTTATGCCGGCCGCCGAAAGGGGAGGATTACATAGAATTAGCTCAAATTCCTGCTAGATTTACCTGCTTATTTTTGGACGCTGATGTACAATTAGTATATTTTACTACCTTTTAAAAGCGGCCATAAATTAGAGGACTACAAGGGCTCTTTGTGTTGGCTTAATGAGCTGCTTAAATCTTAACTACAAAAAGGCGCTGCAAATGTCTATTCACGCTTGTGTTAGGAAATTAAAAGCGAAAATACGGTACGAAGGAACCTTCCTCCGGTGGCATGTACCCACAGCATTGCGTGCAGAGATATTTGGGATTCCTAAACGGACCCAGCACTCGCAGACTCAGCTGACTCTGAGCAGAACTTCTCCCACAAGGGCACAGTCGATAGCTCTATTCTTTTTATCTGCTTGGAAATGATCAAAGACCAACTTTACCGCTATCAGACGCACAGATGTAGGTAAACAGCTCTGCGTCCCAGCAGATTTCAAATCTTTCGAGGAACCGAGGAAATAAGTACATGTATTGTATGGTGATTTCCATTCCGTCTCCACATGGGAGTGATAGGCTTACCTCTTAACACTTGGCATAAAAGTAAACTTGAAAGACAGTAAAAATTCTAAATCTAATTCTGTTGAAGGTAACTTTAAATAGCATTAATGCTAAGAGTGGCTATTAATGTCAGGGCTGGCACAAAGGGTCTCTCTTAATGAAGGCACGTTATGAACTCAGATCTGTTTGTTGTTACTGAGCCTGGAATTTCAGCTCAGCTCGAAGCCATGTGTATAAAGCACAGAAAAATCAGTAGCAGACCTGCTGATAAACTCCACATTTTTCTGATAGAAACCGTGTTTCGGGTCTCCAGATCATCGAGGTAATAAAACGCAATGTTGAATGTCCAGGAACAGGAACAAAGCAATATATGGGGTGGTGGGGGAAATCTAGCGTCTGCGACTCGCAAGGTAATTTGAATTTGTATTTGAAAACTCGTAATCACGATACTGGAGCAAAGAAAGCTTTCTCCAAAAGGGGCGGAAGGGAATAATTTTCAGCTGCGATCCAGGACAGCATAAAGTTAGGCAGACTCCCTCTTCGCCCTCCCAAAGCACACCCTGTGGAAGGTATTCACACGTCAATAAGTTACTTTTCTTAAGAATTAATTAGTTTCCCCACTACATACACGAAGTTAATTGTTAAACAGTAGTTTTAGCATTAACTTGACCATTAATACTAATAAAGTTGTTCATAGAAACAGGGTTTTGAAGCCAATAGCCATAGCTAGCGTTAAGGCATTTAAGCTGACTTATGATTGTGATTTATTGCTTTTGTAGTTTCTATTTGCTCAGGACTGTAACTTCTAAAGCCATCTTTCTGCTTTCGACGCAAAGCAGTCGATAACTTTTTACAACAGCCCCAAGAAAGACTCGCTCTGCTTTTTTCAACGTCTGCCCCATTCCCCATTAATTTCAGTTTCATTGTTGCAGAAGAACTTCTCTGTGTGTTTCTTTTACGGGATCTAAACGCACCGTATTTAAAAGAGACGTGAATCCGTCTCGAGTAAATACCAGCCTCGGTTCACGTCGAGTACGAGGGCTGTGGAGTTACCAGTCGTGCTGATAATTACAGACTTGGGCATGTCGTGTGGGGCTCATGCTCTCTCTCTTTCAAAGGTAGATAGTTTTTATTCCAGTTCTTAGTGAGGGATAATATACGTATACCCTGCTACTAGCTTAGTCACTTGCATATGAAAAATTGCAAATTCTTCCTCTGTTGTAATGTCACGCTGACTTTGCTGCAGTGTCCATTACTATGCACGGTTACTGATGGGTTTAAATTCCAGTGGCCCACTTTTACAGTCCAAGTGAGAGTATGTAACACTTGCCCATAACACTAAAAATCACCTTTAAAGAGAAATCTCCTTCCGTTCTGTTCAATGAAGTGCAGGTGAAACAGTAAGAGGGGATATGCAGTTAGCTGAAAGTTTTATCCGAGCTCATGGGGATGGTGGAAAGATTTAGGCATGGGTATATACATCCTGATGCAAAATGCTGGAGTCACAGAACTGGACCAGGATCACGTTAAAAGCGTGAACTATCTGATTTTCTTTGACTCCTTCCAGCAAAGTTATGTGAGCTGAGAGTTTCTTTTGTTTGTTTAGCTGATTGTGTCAATAGCACAAGTTAAACAATCTTACAGGGAAGATGTGGCGTGTTCACACAGAAGCGAAGTTGCCTGGCTCAGGGGCCGCATACAACTTTGCTCTTTTCTTTTTTTCTTACTTTTTTTCCTCTTAGGCAGAGAGCTCCCCCTCCCCAATTTTTTTTTTTTCATCGTTAGAAACCTATAATTTTGTGCATCACTCAAACTAGCTGTATAGGAAATGCGTAAGCACAGGTTTAACAGCAAGGTCCCAAAAGGTTTTGCAAAATTCAGAGCCACGCCAGTGAAGGAAGGTGTATTCTTCATAGTGTGTCACAAGGACAAAAATCAACTAGCCTCTTAGAAGAGACTCTTTTTTTGCCTTTGTCAGGTAATTATAGGTCTTTTTAGTTTCTACAGGAGCCCTGATGTAGTGTGTGGGAGTTGAGCAAGCCCTGTACAATGGCAGGGTAGAGGCGGCTGGGGGTGGGGGGGAGGCTGGTCATCGTCCCGTTTAGAAGGGGGCTGGAAATAATAGCATGAAGGTTTGGGCTTTCTTCGGGGGTTGCAGAGGACATGCGACGTGGAGCAGAGTGACGGGCCTGGGGAGCAAATGCCGGTTAATTAGGCTAAGTATCAAAGTGCAGCGTAATCCCATATTAGAAGAAGAATTCCTCTTACCTTCCAGTGGGCTTTGTGTAAAGAAATATTGGTGTGGGAGGAAAAAGAATCAAACCAGTCTCCCCCCCCCCAGTCATCTGCATCTCTTGGAATTTTTTTTTCCCCTCCCTTAAAACTCTTCTTTAACATATTGGGTTAAGGCTTTAAAAAGCAAAGGCTCGCGTTAAGAAACCCTGTTCCTTCAGTGATTCCCTATTTCAAATAAAAGGATTTAAGTTGACGTATGACCACGTGAGCACATAATACAGCGCATTATTGTGGCATTTGGAGTGGAGACCCGGTCTGGCTCCGTCTGCGATTACGCTTTTCCAGTTTCTGTTCAGAGCAAGCACTGCTTTCTATTATTTTTTTTTTCCTCCTGCCCCCATCACCGTCCCCGCAAGAGCTGGCCATTTCGCTGACAGCTTTCGTTCCTTATGGGAAGGTTATTGTCGAGCCGAGAGGACGAAATGCTTCGTTAGAAAGGATGGATTTTATTTTAAGGTATTTCCGTTGATTGTTCATTTATGTGGTGAGTTATTGCTGTTCGAGGCAAAGGTCAGTGGCAGCGGCTGGAGTGAGTGCGGGTGTGTGCGTGCGGGTGTGTGCGCACCCGGAGCCAGGCTGCTTCCCCCTTTGTTTCAATTTGCTGCGGTAAATATTCAACTCTCCCCTCGCAGAGAGCAGAGCTGGGAGAGTTTGCTGCTTTATTTATTTTTCTCCATAGAGATCCCACACTGCTGCTGCTGATGGCCAGCTGCCTCAGCTCCAGCCCCTCGATTGCCATCTTATCATTATTTATGATCGGCTAGAGATGGGAAGCCTCTTTTATTGTCGTGTTTGGATTTTCCCCCCCCGTAATTTTATGTTATTATTTTATTTTATTTGTGTGTTTATTTATTTATGTATTTGGGGAAGTCGGAGAAAACGATGCGGGGGGGGGATGCTCCTCGGTCGGGGTCGTGCTCGAGTGTGCGGCGGCGGCGGCGGTTGTTGTTTTATGGGTGTTTGTCCGGCCGCTGCCGCCCCGTAAATCGATGAGTATGCGATCGTGCTGCCATTTTATTTATGATGCTTTAGTGGTACTTCGTTTACCGTGCGCGGAGGGCTGCATGGGCGCTCAGCTCTGTGGCAAAGCTTCCCCTTCCCAAATGAGCCAAGGGGGCTCCTCTTTATGTCTCCGCGGTGAGAAGGAGCCGAACCAAGAGCCAGCCATGGCTTGTAACAATAAATCAGCCTTGGAAATGTGGGTTTTTTTGCCTCTCTCTCTGAATGGGGATCTGGAAAGCGAGAATAAAAAGGGGAGGAGTGGAAATTATCTTCTGGGAGAACAGCTACTAGTCCTAAATTCATAGCCATACCTTCGTTTACATAAATATAGATATATCCGTACGTATAAATACGGAAGTATTCGCATATACTTAAAAATACGTGTGCGTAGCTATGTATAAAGCATGCACTTGAAATGACGAAAATGAAAGATTGCTTGGCTATCCAAGGAGGGCAAAATGCTCCATAAAACGACATTTCCCCGCTGCGTCCCGGCTTTGGGAAAGGTCGGAGCGCTGGGGCTCACTTTCCTCCAGTTCGCTCCGCGCCTCTCGCCTATTCCTGCTGTACCATTTTGTGCCCACTTACCGGGGGCTTGCAATTACTCATCTTCTAAGGGGTCAGAAAGAGAGGGAGAGAGGAAGAAAAGCGAAGGATTATAAAAACTCCGCCGAAAACAACAACAAAAAAGGTGATTTCCACTCGGAACTCTTCGCGGCCGTTCTGCAGAGACCTGCAGGGTGGAGATGCCGGGGCGGTTTTCTCGCTTTCCTGCTCTTTAACCCGCTCTCAGAGCAGAACTGACCCAAAGAAATGCTATTTCCCCTTCTCGCCATACTGAAGCACGTTGTCCTTTCTTAGACCCGGCGTCTCTCTTCGGCGAGGGGAGGAGAGCTGTTTCACTCCCAGCTGTGTGTCTAAAAGCCAAGGTTGGCTTTGCCGTATTTTGAAATGGGCCAAAACGCGCCTCAAAAATAAAGTGCAAGCTTTAATTGCAGCTCAATTACTTGGCAGCGTTTCCTCTGATTTATGACCCAGTTCGGATGCATATTGACCCAGTTAAAACACTCATAAATAATACAGTCTTGCTCTAGAGCAACAGAAAGCAAGAAGAGTTTTGGAGAAGAGGGGGATTTCGGCGAGTTGTGTCAATAACCTCGGTCTGCTAGCAGATAGCAAAGAGTCCGTTGCCATTCTTTAGTGTTAAAGAATATAAACAATAATTCAGATTAACCATGGATTGCTTCGATAGTCCAGTCCTTCTCTAAGGCAGCTAATATCCCCTCCTAACTCTCTAACAGGCATCGCTTCCACAATTGGTCCCCTTCTCCAGCAACTCCCCGCCTTGCTATTTCATCCCTAAGAGATGCCCCAAAAATCAGCCTTGAATTATGGTGCTGCCTGCTTCCATTTCGGAGCATCGAAGGGCAAAGCGCTTTACAGGCATTATTTTATTCGGAAACGAAGAGTAATTCCATGAAAGGAGGGGAGTCCCGCAGAGTGGGACCCTTCGGGAAGAAAAGGCAGCTCATTTCTGACCCGGGAATCGGCCCCAAACGCTGCCGGTTCCTCCTCGAGCTGAGCCCTATTGCTCCCTCCGCGGAATGGAGCAGAAAGAAAATATTCGGCCTCTGGGAGGGAAAGACAGATAAAAGCAGCGGGGATCTGTGCGTTGGGACACTTATCCCGACATCATAGGAGACATTAAGAAAAAATAATCATCTTCTCATGTTTAAAATGACCTCTTTGGGGAGAGAGGGGGCGTGGGGAAACGGGACTAATAGGCGAAATCTCGCAAAATACTCTTTGCAGGCAGTAAGACGACTGGAGGAAACACTTCAGTATTCCTACGAACCACTTCGGTTCTCACGATTCAAGTCCCTTGCAAATCCCTTCAGTTTGAAAAAGACCCCCTCCCCCCGCCCCGTCCCCGCTCTTAAATACAGACATGGAGTCAGAACATCCCGCTGGAGATCGCTCCAAAGTTTAAAGGCGCTCCGAGGAAAAGATCGCCCAGGCTTTCGGCAGGGCTCCCCAAACCGGCAGGCTCCCCGGCGTCGGCGGGTTTCTGCAGTCCCCAGCTCTCTCTCCCCGGCCAAATCCTCCTCTCCAGTCCGGGGGGTCCGTCGGGGTGCAGCGCTGCCTCTCGCTATTTTGTCGGGCAAGAGGGCGAATGGCAGATCAGCAGTTTCAGAAGAAAGTGTGGGGTTGATTATTGACTAAAAGACTTTTTTCTTCCGTTGCAACATTCAAGGGGTTGTTTGAAGCAAAACGCATACGCGGGATTTTTGCCTCTCCTCTCCTCCTACGCTGCCCGCTTCCCCTTTCATGTGGTGCCTTCTCACTTATGCCATAAGGAGCAAGTGTTTTCTGTTTTAGTGCTCTGTTTACAGCTTTGGTGCATGAAGTCATAAATCTTGCATAGCCATAAATGACAAAAACCATTGGTATGCGTAAGAGGCCACCCCAGCCTTATAGTGCTTTTTATTTCTCGCTTCCCCCTCGCTTTGTTTGTGCTTTAAGATGACGCCGGGCTCCCTCGTGCTTTAAACGGACTAGTTATACTTTTAATGCCTTAATTAACGAAGTAACGTCAAATTTACACCTAGGCATTATTCACAGCCTCCACTTAATGCACAGAGCCCATAGTCCAGCTACCGTCTGCCAGAGGGGCAGGGGCTGCAACTTTATTTAAGTTCTCGTTTGTGCCGTCGCTGCCGTGTTTCTGTTGCAGGGGAAGGGGGGACACGACCACCCCCAAAGCCCGGGGCGCTGGAGAAAGAGGCGAGCGCCTTCCTCAGCGCTGCCGAGGAGCCGGGAGGCGAAGGCGAGCTGTGCGGCGGCCGGGCCCGCGTCCACGCGGGACTGCCGCCCACGCGTCCCCACGGGGGGCTGCGGGCACCCCGACCCGCCTGTGCGGCACATGTCCGTGTGTGCGAGCGCCTCTGTGCCCGTCCCGGGCGCGGGGGATATTTGGGGGGCGGGGGGGTGTCCCTGTGTACATCTGTGTGTGTGCGCGCTCACGCATGCATGAGTTAATAATTAGTAACCCTAATGATTTCCAGCGTGGCTCTGAAAGCATTGCCCAGAGCGGGGATCCTGGTGGGCTTCGGTTGGCTCTCCGGACCCAGGCCCGGCTCTCCGGGCTTTGCTCCCCTCCCCGGGACTCAGCCGGGGTTTTGCGGGGCGTCCGGCGGCGGGGAGCGGCAGAGGGGCTATTCCGCAGCCGCCCCCCAAGCCCACCGGTAAGAGGGGACAGAGCCGAGCCCCCCCGGCAGCACCCCCGGAGGCTGGTGAGAGCGACCCTTTGTGAGCGCCGTTTGTCTTCATTAGCATAATTTTCCTGGACTCCGGTGACGCCCGGGTGCGGGGGGGCCGCACTCCTTCACTGCCGCGCTCCTCCGCTCCCTCCCCAGCCCCCACCCTGCCCCAGGCTTCCCCAGGCGGCCGCCTTTCTTTCTTCCTTCCCTTTTTTTTTTTCTTTTTCCTTCTCCCCCCCCCCCCTCCACTCCCCCCCACCCCCCTTTCTCCTTTCCTCTCTCTCCTTCCCTTCCCAGAGCAGCCCTGGGAAACATCCCCGTCCTCCGTGCCCCGCGCAGGGGGAGCCCGGCACGCCGGGGACCGGCTCGGGGCAGGGTGGGCAGCCTGAAGCGGGAGGGGAGCGGGGGAGGCGGGTGTCCGGAGCAAGCGTCCCCATCCCGTGCGGGGCAGGGCTCGCCCCTCCCGGCCGGGGGGTGCCGGGTGCGGAGGAGCTGAGCCGGTGCCCACCCCGCGGCCGCAGGGACCGGGCAGGGGCAGACAGCCCCTGCTCCCTGGGGTGTGCCGCCTCCGAAAAAAAAAAAAAAAAAGAGAGAGAGAGAGCGCGAGCATGCTGGCTTCCGCCTCAGTCGTCAGAAGTTAAGGTAAGCAGGCCACAAATACGCTGCTATCAGTCGTGAATGGCGGAGTTTATGTCCCAGTGATTTATGACCGTAGACTTAAATGTCGGTTCAAGAAGAGTTCACAAGCTGGGGCTTCCTTCCAGGCAGTGACTGATACCCTTACACTTCGTGTTCAGGCAGCTCTCTCTCCTCTCCCCCCCCCTACCCCCCTACCTTCTCTCAACTTTGTCTTTATCTTTCAGGAAATCTTTCAGGGGGGCTGCCTGGTTTTTCGTCCTACAGTCAGAGTTTGGGGCTCGGCTGGGAGTTACAGGGCAAAGATCTGGTGTGCTTGGGAAGGGGGGAGGCGGAGGGAAGGAGAGGGTAGGGAGAGCTGAAGTGGGGAGTGGGGGAAACGGGGGGGACGCCTCCCCCAAGCAGCTTTCATCTGCTGTCTCCGGGCTGTCTGGGTGGGGGGAGAGAAGTTGGCAAAGGGCTGAGAGGTGTATGGCACAAATGGAGATGGAGCCGATTAAATGGGCACTGGAAAAACTGGGGGCCCAACCGTGTTTGTGAGACCTGACCTTTTGTCTCCGAGGGGGAGGAGAGCTCTTCCCATCCCAGGCACCGGCTGGGGCGGCAAACTTTCTCCCCCCTCTCCCGTTAGGACGCTGTTATTATCGTGATCGTTGTCGCTCTTAATCCCGCTATTCCCGCTTTCGCCAGGAATGGTCGGGCGCTCCTCAGGTTACCCGCGCTTCTCTATAACTTTGTAGGAAGTGATTAACTTGGCGAAGCCAAAGGCGGGAGCTGATTTTTTTTTTCTCCCCCCCTTGCTGGCAGGCGGCCGAAGCTTCAATAATATTTTGCCTTCCGAGTGAAGTTGCCTATTGTCTGCGGGCAGGCGGCTGCGGGAACAGCGGCTCCGCATCCCCGCTCGGCCCTGCCCGTCCTGCCTGGGCCAGCAAACTTCCAGGCGGCCAGGGGAAGGCGAAATATTTGATGTCGCGATCACGAAAGGCGGGTGCCTTTGTAAAATCACTGCTGGCTCGTTATTTCCTCTTTCTCCTCTGGTAGTGGTGTCTATATTCTCTCTTTCAAAGGAATTGAGAAAAATCACACCAGGCCTCGATAGCATCAGGAAAGAGAGGCGAGGAGCTGGAAATTGTGTGCGCGCCTCAGATCTCCATCAGTTTATTAGCTTAATAACATCCCAAAGAGCTTGATTAGTGCAATAACAGGGTAGCCGCCCTGCTGTAGGTGTGTTACCTTCATTTCGTTACGATCTAACAAAGGGAATACTGTTTTCTAAGAACTTGTATAACTTGAAAGGTGTAGAATGAGCTCGTTTGGTGCATGTGTTGTGTAAGGCTTTTCGCCCCTAAGCATTTGTCCTCGTTAGATGTTTGGGGGGAAAATATCCAGCTGCTTAAGTACAAGGGAAAGTGGCAAAAGAAACGAGAGCTCTTCTGATGCGAAAAGACGCGGTTGTTTGTCAGCAAGGGGGTAGGGAGGCGGTGAGGAACACACTTTAGTTTCTGAGAACAATGTGAGTGCATGTGGAAAGAGCTCCTAGAGCGGACATTACGCACAGGTCTCTCTCATTAATGCGGGCGGTTCTTTAATTGGTTATTTTCAGGCAGGTAACCACTAGACTTTAATCTGAGGGGAAAAAAAATCCCAGAAAGAAAGAAGGACGGGGAACAAAAAGAGAGGGGGGGGGAAAGGGATTCGCCCGGGCAGGAGAAGCATTCTCTGGGTTTGTGTCCACCGTCTCCCTAGCCAAGTGACCCTCATACATCAAATTACATAGCAGTTTCCAAGACAGAACCTATTATCGCTAAGTTGGAAGGAAAGTTCAAGCCGTGGTCATGGAGATGAACGCTGGTTTTTCAGGTTCCTGGTGTGTTTTTTTCCCCCAATCCATCATGTTTTAACAGGTAGGATCTGGCTGATTCCACGAAAAGTTAGTGTCTTGAAAATAACTGCTGAAAAAAACAAACCAACCCCCGCCAAAGCGCCCAACTTGCCCCTGCTGGCCTCGCTGAAGGGGCTTCGCGCGGCGCCGGGTGCAGCTGGGGCTCCAGACCCGCTCGCGGGTGGGAGGTGGCGCGGGGGCTGCGTGGGGCGGCCCCAGCCGCGCTCCGGGGCCGAGCGGGAGCCGCTGCGGGCGGCGGCCGGGGCTCGCCCGGGCAGAAACCGCTGCTGCCGGGGTGCGTGACCTGGGCGGCTCGGGGCGGTGTGCGAGCACGGAGGGGAGAAGGCGCTGGCTTTGTTTATTTTCCTACCGAGCATTTCACAGACAAGCCAAAATCCGTCACTTGGGATCGGGGTGTGTAAATCTCCTCGGCTAGGAAACCTTTCCACCCCGCTCCTGCCACCTGCCACACGTAGACAGGAACAATCTCATGTATTTCTTTGAAGTTGTGTGGAGAGCCACAACCTGGAGAGAAAGGCTAAAAATAAAACGACGCCGGTTACAGGAGAGGGTTTGATCCTAGAGCTGGAACGAAGGAACAGCCCAGCCCCTTCGCATTACTGATTCCTCGATCACCCTTATCTCAGAGACTGGTATTAAAACAGCCTCTCAGTGATAAACGACCAACCCCCTTGCCGTGTGGTGCCCTGCTCTGTTTCTTAAGAAGAAAGACAGAAAAAACCCTAGAAAGCCCCTATCCCCATGCAGCAAAGCGCATATTCGTAGCTGCCAGTAAATCCAGGCAGCTTTTATATCGAAATGCTCTGTGCCTGAGGCCAAGTCATGCTGCTAAATATTGCTGACCACTTTTTCTTTTATGGCTTTCATGTCACTTAGCTATTGAAAGTAAGATGGATTTGTACCATTTCTTCACCCTGCTCTGCTCTCCCCACACCCCAGGTCTGCCCGGAGAGGCCATTGGAGGAAGAGCGCCACGTGACAGAGGGGTGCCAATGTTATTCTCCAAGGGTGTCAAGACCCTGTCAGTTTGCGAAATAAATATTGGGAAACAACGAAATGCAAAAAGCGACCTACTACGACAGCTCTGCAATCTATGGTGCCTACCCCTACCAAGGAGCAAATGGTTTCACTTATAATGCGAGTCAGCAGCAATATCCTCCACCTTCATCACTTGTGGAAACTGAGTACCACCGCCCCGCGTGCTCCCTCCAGTCCCCCGGCAGCTCCGTGTCCCACCACAAGGCCAATGACATCAGTGAGAGTTGCATGAGGACCCTCCCCAGCCAGCCTCTCCAGCCCCCTGGCCTCGCCGACCCGCAGGCCCCACCGCAGCCGCCTCCGGCCCAGCAGGCACAACCTCCACCTCCGTCCTCCGCCTCACCATCTCAAAATGCCAGCAGCAACCCTGCCCCGGCCAACCCCACCAAGAGCCCAGCTCTTAACTCTCCCACCATGTCCAAACAGATATTCCCGTGGATGAAAGAGTCTCGGCAAAACACAAAGCAGAAAAACAGCAGTTCCAGTTCAGGTATGAAACATGCTCCCCCCTCTCCCTGGGTACCCCTGGGCTGGCCACGCGTCCGGTGGGGAGGAGGGCAGTCCTGCGTACCTTCACTCCAGGGAGGGGAGGGAGGGGGCTTTTTTCCTCTCTGAGTTGACCCCCTCGAGCTTTTGGAAAGGGGTTGCCACCACTCGCAAGGGGAGCTCAGTGAACAAACCACCCCCTGCAAAACTTTCCCAGCCTTGCAGGAAGGGTCTGAAGAGATTTTGTTTCCTAGTGGCTAAACCACTTGTGCCCTGCTGCATCTATCACATTTCCTAGGTAATCCCCCCTCCAGTAAATCATGTCAGTGAGGAGCAGCCCAGGCCTTAAGCCAGAGGCTTGTCCCGAGTACTTTGTTGGCACGGTGCTGTTAGATTAATAAGACAGTGACCTATCTCTGCTGAAGTGTAACAGGAATAAAATAGCTCATAATCACGTGCAGGCAGGATCAATGCCCTGCATGCAGTCAGAACCTCTTCCTATTTTAACAAGCTGATTGGCAAAGTTACAAGCCTGGTAAACAAAAATCATTCTGGAATGCCATAAACTTCAGCCCATAAAATATTATTTGAGGCATGGAAGTGTATATTAACGCTTTTATTACTCGAGGAAACCCAAATCGATAACACCAGTGCTAGCTCCAATGCCCAGGAGTTTGGGCTTACATTAAGCTCTTCCTCTTTTTCTCTTAAATGTGCCTTGGAAATAAAGTCCAAAACTTTAGCAAATGTTTTCTCCAGTCTGCTTTTTAAAGCCCTGGGAACATTGCTGTTTACAGCCTTCCATATCATGTATTTATTTTATTAAAAAGCAGTAACGTTTAAATATGTCTGTATGTCTATATGCAAGCCTAGCCACTGTATGTTCTTCCTATGTATATTATACTTCCCAATCACTATCATACGTTTATGCTATACACTAGACGTGATAGAAACACAATACTGTGTCAATTCTATGCTTATACATTATAATGTTATATTGTAATACTAACTTTCAGGCATCTCTAGCTGATGTGCATATATCAGGGTTTTCAGAAAGAGAGGGCTGCAGGTCTTTATAGCAATGGAGAATGGCTAGTTCCTGAAGACCCTGATCCCACTGTGTTAGCAGAGCCATAGGTTCACCTTCAGAGTTTCTAAACCCCACTGTGTTTCCCTGAACCTTTCTTACTCCTTTATGCAAAGCTCAAGATATGTTGTATGTTGTCATTCTTAAAGGAAGCAAATATAGTCATATAGTGACAGTAATGAGGTGAAGGAAGTCTGTTGAGGCTTGTAGCTTGGCACGACTGAGCTCGTGCCATGGGGGAACATTCGTTGCACGCATGGGCATCCACCTCACATCCGAAAGCTGGACTCTCCAGCTGCTGATGGTGTTGGCTGTTGTCTCTGGTTGCCGTGTCCGGGTTCGCCATGCTGATTGTGTTCTTTGTGTGATTTACATAGGTGAGAGTTGTGCTGGTGATAAAAGCCCTCCGGGGCAAGCCTCCTCTAAGCGAGCCCGTACAGCTTATACAAGTGCCCAGCTGGTAGAACTGGAAAAGGAGTTCCACTTCAATAGGTACCTTTGCAGGCCACGAAGGGTAGAGATGGCTAATTTGCTCAATCTCACAGAAAGACAGATCAAAATCTGGTTTCAGAACCGCAGAATGAAATACAAAAAGGATCAAAAGGGCAAGGGCATGATGACCTCTTCAGGAGGACAGTCCCCAAGCAGGAGCCCTGTCCCTCCAGCTGCTGGGGGATATCTAAACTCTATGCATTCTTTAGTAAACAGTGTCCCCTACGAGCCCCAGTCGCCTCCGCCATTTAACAAGCCTCATCAAAACACCTATGGCATCCCTGCATCGTATACCGCTCCTCTTAATAATTGCCCACCTCCTCAAAAGAGATACACGGGGACGGCAGCTGTGACACCTGAATACGATACTCATCCTCTTCAAGGCAATGGTTATGGGAATCCACATATACAGGGAAGCCCCGTCTATGTAGGGGGCAACTACGTGGAGACCATGACCAATTCTGGGCCTTCCATCTTTGGTCTAACTCATCTCCCTCATCCTCCCTCTGCCAACATGGACTACAGCGGGGCTGGGCCAATGGCCAACAATCACCACCATGGACCTTGTGATCCGCACCCAACATACACAGACCTTACCGCTCACCATCCTTCTCAGGGAAGAATTCAGGAAGCGCCCAAACTCACCCATCTGTAAGAGACAGGAATCACTAAGTGGAACACCAAGCCCCCAACTTTTGGAAAGTACTCACCCCTTCCCTTCTCTCTCTCCTCCCCACCATGTGCTCTCCCCTCCCCTTCTCGTTTCTTTTGTTCGTTTTGGTTTGTTTTGTTTCCTTTGGTAAAAGCGTTTTCTAGTTTATGTGACGTAGCAATATTTGTTGCTTGAATTGCTCTATAGTTTCACTAGTGGATATTTATCTTCTTGAACTGTAGCCTTGTGTCTCACTTTGGGAGTATGCAGAGGCTTTATACTTTACCTTCTACACTTTTATCAAAACAGGGTATATGAACAAATTTTCTATAAAAGGAATTCTTAAATGTGAATTTGTTCATACATGATTGATCCCACGGGGAAGCAATTTTTTTTATTGCACTTCTTTTAAATAGCGAGAAAGACATCAAAAGCGCTTGGACAGGGACTCCCTGGACAATTATTAATACGTGTAAGTCTTTCAATGTGTGTATGCTGGTGAACATTCAGATTTATTTATTTTTTTTTTTGCAAACATTGAATAATCTAAGTGTTTAAAATTTTATTTATCCCCATTTGTTCATATTTATATATATATAAAAAATCTGTACCCTGAATATTCAGGAAGTATTTACCTGGCCATATGTTAGATGGCATATCGGCACGCGTAGGAAATATCATTTGAAAGGAAACTATAGCTCCTTTTATTGAAAATGGTGATAACGATGATGATGACGATGCAATAAAATCTGGGAAAAAAGCTCACGGTTTGAATACTTCATGCTTGTAACACCCAGCTAGGCGGAAAGCGTGTGAAGCTGAAAAGGCTAGATTTGTTTTGAAAGTTATACATTCCTTGCTGCTCACGTTCTGAAAAAAAAAATAAAGTTTTTATTCTGAATAATAAAGAGTTAAGAACACGTTCTTCGCAGCGCAAGGGAAGGGAGAGCCCTTCATGACGTGGGGACTTGGGAAACTCGCCTGTAAGCTCACACGAGGATCCGCTCGCCCACCCGAAGGCCCCGCGACGCCTTTTCAGCATTTCATCGGCAGGGAGAGGGACTATTTTTTTTTCCCGCGGGGTCTCTCGGCCCGTGGCGGCGGCCGCCTCCTCCTGCGCCCGCTGCGCGGTGCCCGCCCGGCGCGGAGGGCAGGCGGCCGCGGATCGCCCCCTCCCCTCCGGGGGTCCGGTGGGGGACCGGCCGCGGAGGAGCGCGGGGAGCGTCCCCTGCCTCCCGGGCAGGCCAGCCGCGTGTGCGTGTGCCTGTGCACGGGTATGTGTGCCAAGCACATGCGAGCAGAGCTCAGGATCGAGCCCCGTGTGGGCGCGGGCCCGGCGCGGAGGGGCCGCCTCGTCCCCGGGCTCGCCCGCTGGGGAAGGAGGGGAGCCGGGCGGGGGGCGGCTGCGGAGCTCTGGCAGCGCCTGGGAGCGAGGGTGGCAGAGCAGGCCCCCGGCCAAACCCCAAACGCGGCTGGGGGGTGGATGCCGAGCGCTGCTGCCGCCGGACACAGCTCCCCCCCCCCCCCCCCCCGTTTTCTCCCTTTTCCTGAAAGGATTGGATTTTATCTTTTTTCTTTTTCTTTTTTTTTTTTTTAATGAATATTTTTTATTTTATTTTGGGGTTGTTTATTTTTTGCTGAGCCGTCTTCCCTCCCCACTGCAGCCTGAAGCTGTGGGGGAGGGGAGCCTTGTGTTCCCTCTCTTCCCGCGGGGGTGTGGATGTCTGTGTGTGCGTGCGTGTGTGTGTGTGTGTGTGTGCTGGGGGGGCACACGGTACTGCAGAAGGGCGACTGTCCCGGGCCCAAACGGGCGCCCACGGGGGTCTCGGGTCTGAATCGGCTGGAGGTGGAAGGCAGAAACCCGCAAGCGTGTGCTTAAATCCGATTTTTCTTCCTTTCAGGCGAAATGTCCGTAATTTTTAGATTGAAACTTGAAAGATAAATCAAAATGGACCTTAATAGACTAGGTAAAATATACCCCTGCACGTTTATAAAGACATATTCCTATGCTGTGTAGATAATAACGCACGCTGTTCACCATCTGTATCTTTTAGAGCACAGAAAAAAATGTCGCCATTTTGGTCTCATGCTGAAATATTATTAATCTTTGGGCTTTATCTTGTTCCCAGAACCATCCTTGCCTGATGCTGAAACGTTGTCATGCATCCATGAATCTATATAGAGCTTTTCTGCATAAATAGATAAAGCATGCTCAGTCAAAGAAAGGGATTGCAAATATATTTATACCGTGCTGTTTATTGTATATACAGATATGTAACCGTGGAAGGAAAGGTTATGTAGTCCGATATATTTCATTGAAACCTGATTATTACTCAACACAGACCAACGACTTATTATTATTTTGTCGGTGAAGGAAGCATTTTTGCAACATTGCAAGGCATCGCTCGTTTCAAATGAGCGCCCATATAAAATTCCCCTCGGATCGGTTAGGTTAGATACAACAAAAGGTAACGGTACAGTCGGTGATTCTTACTGTGTGGCTCCTTTAGCACCACGAATTACATTGAGGAAAATGTTCAAAGAGAAGGAATTTGGCGTTTTACCCCCCTCCCACTCCGAAGAAAGGAAAATACAGGAGATTTTGCCCCCTTCTTTCCAGAAACTGCAGGACTGCGCTTCTTTGGAGCCTGTAGGTTGCAAATAAGAATTTGTCTTTTTGCATTTAAGATTCGCCCGATTAAAAGATCCCTCTGGAGGCAGAAGTAATTGATTTGCCCAAGAATTTCGCGTCCCCTCTCCAAAGGTTTTGTTCCAGGTGGTTTTTGTATTAGACTGACCACAAGAAACAAATGTGCAGAATAGAGACACCCACACAGGTTTTACTCACAAAGCCTGGTTAAAGTCCAAACCTCTCTCTTTATTATTTGTCATCCTGCTGTTAATCCCAATATTTTCCAGAGGGGAAAAAAAATTAAAAAAAAAAAAGGAAAAAGAAAAGCCCGACCCCAAGGTAGGCACTGAGAAGCAAAATAAAAACGGACTTTTTCCACAAGCAGCCTAGTCCTCTGCCAGCATATTTTAAAAGCAGCTTTTTTCCTTGTTTACTTGCGTTTCTTGCTCTGCCTCTTTTCTCGGCCACATTTGATCTTGGAAAGAGCAAGAAGCTTTAAATGTGTTCTTAAGGGCCAGTAGCTGTCAAACCTTTTGGCGGCCAAGATTGATCGCGCGCAGACACCACCAGAGCTTTGTTTGGACTAAAAGCAAGAAAATTAAACCCCTTGCATTTTCCAACAGCATCGATATTTGTAAGGCATCCCTTTTGAGGGATTAAATGACAAGTCTCGTTCTATATTTTATTTAAACAAGCAACCACCAAAAAGCCCATTTAAAGCCTCCCGGCCCCTCCCCTCCCCCTCTCTCCAATGCCTTCGCAGATATGCTACATCTTGTGGGTGCATTAACTTAAAACCGATTTTTTAAATGCACTTCGTGCAGTCTGGACGCAGACTGATCCGCTGAGTGCTTGGGGTCTTGTTTTCTCCCCCCCCCCCCCTTCTTTTTCTTCTTCTTTTTTTTTTTTTTTTTTTTAATTGCGAAGACGCTTGCCGACCCCTTTTTGGCAACTCCGAAAATAAAGCGAGACGGCACCGCATCGCGCTGGCGATGGTCCCTGGCTCCTCGAGGACGCGGAGAGAGGCTCGGAAGCGCCTTCCCCCCCGGCCCCCCGGCGCACCCCACCCCGCCGGGCACCCCGGACTCCGCGGGAAGGCAAGCCCCGTCCGGGCTGCCCAGGGAGGCTGTGACCATAGGATTCATCAGGCTGGTGATCGTGGCCATCGTTGTCGTCGCTCTCCCTCTCGCCTCAGGCTGGTTGGAAAATTGTGCCCAAAGCATCCAAATTCGGGACTTGCCTCGACCTAGCAGGGGCGACTGGAGACGGCGGCGGCGAGAGCCAAGCGTCGGAGGCGAGTGCCGTCTCTCAAGTCCTAGCTCCGCAGCATTTTCGCTCTGGCCCCGTGAAAACAAACCCGCTACCAACCCATATATTTCCTGGTAATCGAAAATACTCACCAGACCCAGCCTACTACGGTTATTAAGCAAATTATGCCAGCAGACGGGAGTATCGTTTGCAAGCTAAGGCACAGGATTTGGGTTTTTTTTTAAAGAGGCAACAGCCAGACGCGTTTGCAGCCTCGCGATTTGGCTCGCCCAAAGAGGTGCTCCTAGGGTTATGTTTTACGGTCCAATCCCGGGAAGCCAACTGAAGAGGGAAGTCATGAAGCACAAGGGCTGCTGCCTATGTGACTCTTCCCTTAGAAGCAAAGGTTGCTGAGGAAGATCCTGTTAAACAATGGCTGGGCACCGGCGGCCAATTGTTCTCCGGCACCGGCGGCCAATTGTTCTCCGTACTGTACACCCCATAGCCAGCAAAAAAAGGGGGGGGGGGGAAGGAAGAAAAAAAAGCAAAAGAAGGGGAAAAAAGGGAAAAAATAAAAAAAGGAAAAATGAAAGAAAAAAGAAACAAACAAGAGAAAAAAAAGGCAAGAAAAAGGAGCCCTTCCAGGCTGAGTCGGGAAGGAGAAACTAGTTTTGGAGGAAGTGCTATTCCTAGGAAAAAATCAAGACCCTCTGCTTCAGACTCCTGCCTGGGTGCAACTTCTTATGCGGGGGCCTGGCGGTGTCAAAACTTTGAAGATTAATGGATTACTTTGTTAATGACTCAAGGCGTCAGATTGAGGTGCTTAAATGATTTGTGAGGTGCAAAGCGTTTTCCTGACAGTCCCAAACAATGAGAGAAGAGTGTGCGGGTGGAGGCGAGGGAGGCAGCAGGCTGCAGGACAAGCAGCCACACACACACTCTCGCAGACACACGCTCGCACACACACACTCGCAGCCTCTCACACAAACATATCCACGCACACGCACCCTCCCCCCCACCCCCGATCATTTCAGATTAGGACGCCAAGGGGATAGATACTCGAGATATCATTTCCCTCTTTAAAAAAAGTGTAAATAAAGCCTTTCTGGCCCCCAATGAGGCGTTCCTTCCCGACTTTTTTGGATCAATCAAACAGACAGTGGCTTCTTTTGATTAAAGCCCAAATTGTCATTGGGCAGAGGCAATCATGTGACAGCCAATTCGGTCCAATTTCAACCTTGTCTCCATGAATTCAATAGTTTAATAGTAGCACGGTCCCCATACGGCTGTAATCAGTGAATTAGAAAAAAAACACCCCACCAGCGATCTTCTATGCTATATTTTTTTCTCCTCTCTCTCCTTTTTCCTGGGCCTTCCCCCCCCGAGCCCCCTGAATCCGAGGGAACTTTTTCTCCGCGGGGGCTGCCAGTTGAAGGCCATGAATTTCGCATTTGAGCGAGAGATCGGTTTTATCAATAGCCAGCCATCGCTTGCTGAGTGCCTGACATCTTTTCCCCCTGTCGGTGATACATTTCAAAGTTCATCAATCAAGAACTCGACGCTTTCACACTCGACACTGATTCCTCCTCCTTTCGAGCAGACCATCCCCAGCCTGAACCCCGGCAGCCACCCTCGCCACAGCGGCGGCGGTCGCCCCAAGGCGAGCCCCCGCGCCCGCAGCGGCAGCCCGGGCCCCGCCGGCGCCCCGCCGCCCCCGGAGTACCCCTGGATGAAGGAGAAAAAGGCCTCCAAGCGATCCGCGCTGCCGCCCGCCTCGGCCTCCGCCTCCGCCGCCGGACCTGCCTGCCTCAGCCACAAAGGTCAGTCCACAGACTCGCCACCGGCCCCGCCGGGCCGCTCCCGGCTCCCCGCGTCCCCCCGGCGTGGCGGGGGACGAGGCGGAGGGGCGGGCGGGCGGGGAGGACGGAGCTGGCGGGGCTCTCTGGAAGCCCAAACTTTCCCCGAACTTGCCTAATGCGGGATGATTTATTTGAGTTGGAGCTGACCTCTCTTGTCTCGCCGTCCTGGAGTTGGGATATTTGACAGTAATGAAGAGTGATAGATTGCTCCCGCTCAGCTAAGCAGCTGATGCATTAATTATAAATTGCGGTATGGCTAATATAAAGTTTGCTCTGGTGTGGGGAGGTTGGGGAGCTGGAGGCAGGAATTTTGCGGAGGTGGCCGAGGGGCAGGCGGCACCGGGCGCTCAGCCGTGCAACACAATGGGTTTACTGCATCCAAAGGCGGCCATTTTGTTGCAGTTGCTATTTTATGCTATATGGACATATAGATGTAGACACATACGTGCGGAGAGAGCACTCCCCCCCCCCCCGGGATGCGATGTGCTCGGGTGCTGAAATTCAGTCCGTGCATTTATCTGTTTTGTGTGTGTGCGTGCGTGTGTTTTTGCTTTCGCTCTTCTGGCGGTGGTGGTTTGGGGTGCGTGTGCGTGTGCGTGTGGTGGTGGTGGTTTTCTTTTTCTTTTTTTCTTTTTTTAACAGACCCCCTTGAAATCCCCGATAGCAGTAGCGGTGGATCTAGGCGGCTGAGGACGGCTTACACCAACACCCAGCTTTTGGAGCTAGAGAAAGAATTTCATTTCAACAAGTATCTCTGTAGACCAAGGAGGGTTGAGATTGCAGCCTTGCTGGATCTGACTGAGAGACAAGTCAAAGTCTGGTTCCAGAACAGGAGGATGAAGCACAAGAGACAGACCCAGTGCAAGGAGAACCAAAACAGCGAGGGGAAATTTAAGAGCCTAGAGGACCCCGAGAAAACGGCAGAGGAGGAGGAGGAGGAGAAATCCCTCTTTGAGCAAGCCCTCAGCAATGTCTCCGGCGCTCTCTTGGAGCGGGAAGGCTACGCTTTCCAGCAGAATGCCCTCTCCCAGCAGCAGGCACAGAATGCGCACAATGGCGAGTCCCAAACTTTCCCCGTTTCGCCTTTAACGAGCAATGAGAAAAATCTGAAACATTTTCAACATCAGTCACCCACTGTTCAAAACTGCCTCTCAACAATGGCCCAGAACTGCGCAGCTGGCCTGAACAATGACAGTCCTGAGGCCCTAGATGTCCCTTCTTTACAGGACTTCAACGTTTTCTCCACAGATTCCTGCCTACAGCTTTCAGATGCAGTTTCCCCCAGTTTGCCAGGATCTCTGGACAGTCCCGTAGATATTTCTGCTGACAGTTTTGACTTTTTTACAGACACACTCACTACAATTGACTTGCAGCATCTGAATTACTGAGAAATTAAAGACGTCCTCTCCAAGGGTCCTGCTTTCTCCTCCTTATTCTTCTTCTTTATTTCTCCCGTGAATTAATTTTATTTTTTTCCCTCCCTTTTCCTGGTCAGTATTTTCTGTTTGTTACCTCCCTCTGCTGTGCCATTTTGCCGTTTCTTACGAAGTTTTAGTTGTGTTCAATTTTAACCTAGCCACATTCTAGGTCCTTCTATGAAAGCAATATGTAAGAAAGTGATCATATAGGAATTGTATCTTCACTTTCTTTTTATTTTTGTATTGCATTAGGATGCGTTGTCACAAGTATTTTTGGTAGAATAAATTCTTGTTTGCTACAAGGAGCTTTCTCTTTTTTCTTTCTCTTTCTCTCTCTTTCTCACTCCTTTCAAGACTGATAACATGACGGGTATTTCTCCCCCTCCCTTCTACTCTTAATTTACTAATCATCAAAATCCAACATTCTGACTACGAGCTCTCCCCTTCTGGCAGTTTAGGACATTTATTAGAGAGGAAAAACACGTTCAAATTCTTTATTGCTGGGGTTCTCACAAGGAAAAAAAACCAAACAAACAAACTAAACCCATTCACAGCTTTGATGGAGATCTCTTCCTTTTAATGTATAAATGTAGCATCTTATCTCCGTGAGGATACAAAGCTTGGAAATGCTGAGCTGTAACAAAAGCATGAACGAGCACTTTCTCTGTCACAGGCAAAACATAAGAGAGCCTCAGTAGGATAAGCGTCTCCTGCAGAAACTAGCCTGTTATATACACGAAAGGCTTTTTTTTGGGAAATAATCCTGTTTTTCTAGAAAGTAGTGCTTAGCAGCCAGCAAGCTGTTTCAGGAAGCATATCTGAAAAAATATCAGAGCTCACAAAGAATGTGCTTGGTTACTTCTCACGTGCTGAGTGGTCCAAGAAATCAGCCCTAGAAGGAGAGGAAATGGAGAAGTTAGTGCCTGTAAAATTAAAAGAGTGCCAGAAACGCAGGGCGAAAAAAAAGCATTTAGGAAGGAATCAGCCCCTCCACTCGGTCCTTTTGAGGGGTGGTGCGGGCACAGCTGAAGGTGTTTTTCTGTTTAAATCTTCCTACGGGGCGAAGGACTGATAACGAAAAGGGGAAACTCTGACTTTAAAGTTACAATTTCCTCGGGGCTCCCCACTCTCTGATGGCGGCAGCAAAGATGGGCTTTCAGAAACCTCCACTGAATTGCCTGCCACCCGGCTAGCGGGGTTGCCGGACCCCAAAGCGGAGGGTGAGCCCCGTCCTTCGGACTAAAACCGAGCAACAGATGCCAGCGGAGCTCTGCCGCTCCGGGGCCAGGGGATCCCGGGCGGGTGCGATCGCGGCTCCCTATGCGCGTGTGAGTGCGTGTGAGCGTGTGGTTACATTACACAAGGCGAGTGGGGCTTGAGCGGGGGTTTGTAGCCGGGGCTCTGCTGCCTGGCCATGCAAGGAGTGTTGTCTCCCAGCGCTGCAACACGTTGTGGAGCTGGGATGCGTGGGTTATAGCTGGAAGGGCTGAACGCAATTCTTCCGAAAGCCATAAATCAAACTCTTTCTATGAATGAGAATGTCATCAAAGAGATCAATTGCAGGAACACATGCACAAATAAAAATCCTCTTACGTATTTGCCGGGGCTGGGGATCCCCGTCTAAAACCATTAAGTGAGAAGGCGTTTAGTCATAATTCATTTTTATTGCTCTTTTAAAACAACAGCTTGGCTGAGCTGCGGACGCGGCGAAACCTCGGCCCTGCTTCTTGTCCTTCTCTCTGCTCCAGCCCTGTCCCTGCGGAAAGCAAGCAGCCTCACCGGCATTTTAACTCCTCTGCCACTGGGTTAAATTGGACCGCAACGTGCACCACGTATGGGCTGGGGTTTCTTTTGTGCCCAGATTTCTGGATGCTAACAACGCTTATTTAAAAAAAAAAAAAAAAAGGAAATTACGCTACAAGATTTAAACTTCTCGCAAACTTCGTTTAAATAAAAGGGGGATTCAGCGAGCAGGAGTCGCCTCCGAGTCTCCTGGCAAGCCCTGGGGCCACAGCGGGGGCACACTCCCACGGAAAAGCCTAAAGCGCCGGGATCGCCCCCTCGGCCCCAGTCCCGGGGCAGGAAACACGGAGCGGAGCCGCGGAGGGGCGCGGAGGGGCCGGGCCGGCCTGCGGGCAGAGGGAAGGGGAGGCAGCTCCCCTCGCCGGGCCGCGGAGGAGGGGGGGAGGTCCCCTTTGCTCCGGCCCTTCTCATGATATTGCCCCCACGCACAGTACAGGCAGCAAACCCCCAAAGCCCCGCCAGAGAGACAATGCAACAAAAGAGACAATGGCACGAAAAAGGGAGAGAAAAAAGGATTTCAGGATGCTGGAGACTGTAAGAGAGGTGCTGTGATTCGGCGGAATTTACGGGTAAAACGGATCTATTTATAGTAAAATACACATTTTTTTCTTGGCTGGCTGAAAAAGCACTGAAAAGATGCCAGCCCTTTTATTAGTAAACAGTCCCAGCGGCCTGCCTTTTTCCTCTGCCTTATGCAGTATTTATCGCAACTGGTTTACAAGAATGAAATAAATGTGTTTACAGCTGTAACCATAGCCAAAATTGGTGCAGTATAATGCCATAAATGTCTCTGGAGTGTTGTTGCTCTTGTCCTCCACCCCGCCCCCCTGGAGTTTAAGAAACCGAACCTTTCCAGAGGGCCCTTAAGCATCCGTGCCTGCGTAGTAAATCAGAACAAATAGAAATACTGAGGGCATACGGATAGACGTACAGTGGAGAAGGCAGCCCTTCGGGTTTGCCTGGCAGTAGAGAGGCCATGGAGGTGGCATAGGATAAGGGCTGACCTAATAGCAGTAGGAGAGCTTTGCACCTAGGAGAGGATGTTGTCGTTCATGTGGGAGGGAGGAGCTTGAGGGTTTGTATGTGTGTGTGAGTGTGCGTGTGTGTGTGTGTGTGTTCGTGAGCAGGGAGGTGTGGCGGGGTAGAAGAGCCTTTTGGATTTCAAACCAAGCAAGAACGGAGAGTGAGAACAGAGGGATGTAGGAGCCGGCTGGAAATGCACCTGCAGAAATAGAGGGGGCAGCCCTTCCTGGGGCTGGTGGCAGGGGACGTGACTTTCCATCCATCTATCCCCGAGGTTAACGTTTCGCAGGACCCTCTTTGAAGCGTGTTGGTGCCGTCCTCCCCCCTTCAGACGGCTGGGTGCCCCGGGACGGACGGATGCCCGGCCTTTACCTCCCCTTTCCTTTTCCACATACGTAAACCGAATATGAGGTCGCAACCCACATCCCACCGCCCTCCCTCCTTTTCTATCCACGGACCCTTTTTTTTTCCGTGGGGGTGGGGAGGGGTAGCTTTGAGTCGATGCTCAGCGCGGTTCCCAAGGGTCCTGGGGCCGCCTCTGCCACTGGCCATCTGCCACCCCCCGCCACTGCCGGCCCGGGTGGCGGAGCGCAGGGACAAAGGGGCCGGGGCGGCGGGCCCTGCGTCTCCCGCCGCTCCTCTATCCCTGCCCCGGGCCGCCTCCCCTGGCCGCAGGGCTGCGACCCGCGGCACCCCGGGCAGCCTTCCCCCCGCCCGGTCCCAAGGCGGGCGGGCGGTAGCGGCGCCGCGGGGACCCGGCAGATGGGCTGCGGAGCCCGCGGGCCCCCGCCCCGTCATCCGTCCCCCTGCCCCCGGCTCCTCCTCCCCTACCCCAGCCCCGTGCTGGCGCGGGTGAGACCGGCGGAGGTGCGGGGGGAGCAGGGATGCGGGCCAGGGGGAAGTCGGTGGGCCCGGGAGAGCACAATGGCCGTCAGTCCCCAAAGCGGCTCATTTCCATGCTAATGTCCGCGGCCGCCTGGTGATGCGGCTGGACAAGCCCCTTTAACTCTTGGCGTCGCGTCGCGCTGGGACTGCAGCGGGGCAGGAGCAGCGAGATCCCTCGGCCCCGTTCCCGTTCTCGTCCCCATCCCCACCCCACCCCACCCCATCCCCATCCATATCCTCGGCCCCATCCCTATTGTCCGCCTTATCCTCATCCCCGTCCCTGTCTCCATCCCCGTCTCCACAGCAGTCCCCAACCACATCCACGGTCCCATCCTCATCCCCGTCCCCAGGGCCGATGCTCTCAGCGCTGCCCCCACCGCCCTCCTCCCCACCCACCCCCCGCCCCGTACCGCGGATCCAGCCGCCCCCCCGCGGCCCCGGCCGGGGGATGGGGGGGGGGTGGGGTGGGTGGCGGAGGTGCCCAGCGCCGGCCTGACAGCGCCGACAGCAGGGGAGGCGCCGGGGCACCCTCGCTGCAGCAGCACTCACCCTGGGGGGGACGGCCGGTGGGCTCCGCGGGCCGGGCGCAGCCGCCGGGTCTCTCCTGCCTTCCCCTCTCAGCTGGCGGGCGGGACCCCGGCGGCGGCGGGGAGGGGGGGGGGGCGACAGCCCGGCCCCCCCCGCCCCCCGGGGGGCTGCCGCCGCCCTGCCCCGCGGTGCCGCGCCGCGCCGTGCCGTGCCGCGCCGTCGGAGCGCTCGGCGTTTAAATGCCCCCGACGCGGCGATCTATCAGCGGCAGGAGCCGGGAAAGTCCCGCAGGCGCCGCAGCCATTGGCTGCCGCCCCCCACGTGCCTGCCCGCTGCCTGTACCTTCGTGTCATTTTCCTGCCGGCCCCATGGAGGAAGTGGGAAAGTTGGCGCGGCCCCGCAGGACGCTGAAGACCCGGTGGCGGCGTGACAGAGGGACGCGGCGAGGATGAGCTCCTTCCTCGAGTACCCCGTCCTCGGCGGCGAGGCGGGGGGCTGCGCCGCCCGCGCCTACCACCCCGACCACGGGATTACAACTTTCCAGCCCTGCGCCGTCAGCGCCGGCAGCTGCAGCGGGGAGGACCGCTTCCTCGCGGGCCGCGGGGTGCCCATCAGCCCCCACCGCCACCACCACCACCACCCCCCGGCCCAGCCCGCCGCCTACCAGCACCACGGCGGCCTGGGGGTGTCCTACGCGCACCCCGGCTGCGGCCCGACCTACGGCGCGCAGGGCTTCGGACCGGCGTACGGCCCCTACCCCCTCGGGCAGGACGCGGAGCTGGGCGGCGGCTTCCCCCCCTGCGCCCCCGCCGTGTACTCGGGGAGCATCTCCTCCTCCGCCGCCGCGCAGCACCCGCACCAGGGCTACGCGGGGGGTCCCGCTCAGTACGTGCCTCCCCCCTACGGGCAGGAGCAGCAGAGCCTGCCCCTGGGCACCTACAACCATGCCCTCTCTCCCCTCCACGCCGGCCACCGGGAAAACGCCCGCTCCCCCTCCGCCGAGACCTCGCCGCCGGCGCAAACCTTCGACTGGATGAAGGTGAAAAGAAACCCACCCAAGACAGGTCAGTGGCCGGCGGGAGGGCCGGGGCGGGGGCCGCTCCTCTCCCTCTCTGCCGTGGGTGCGGGGAAAGCGGCGCGGTGCCCCGCGGGGCGCTGGGCAGGTAGGGCGGCCCGCACCTCCGGGAGCGGCCGCAGCCGTCTGCCCGCGGCGCTGGAAGCCAGCGCCGCTTATTCCCGACTCCCCCTCTCCGCCTCTCCCGCGGTCATATTTCTTGTAATTCATAAACCACTTATCAAGTTTCCTCTGACACTAGAGGCTGACTCCGGTTTAGCACCTCGCACTCCATCACTCACCCTGCCGGGGCTTCCCTCTTATCCTGGGAAGTTCTTGCTCCCTATCGCTTAGCCGGTGTGGACATATTGATTACGTCGCCTATAAATCATTTGCGCTTACTTACCGCTGCATGTCCCCTCGCAGGCAAGGCTGGCGAGTACGGCTTCGTGGGGCAGCCCAACACCGTCAGAACTAACTTCACCACCAAGCAGCTCACCGAGCTGGAGAAGGAGTTTCATTTCAACAAGTACCTGACCAGGGCCCGGCGGGTGGAAATCGCCGCCTCCCTCCAGCTCAACGAGACGCAGGTGAAGATATGGTTCCAGAACCGGCGGATGAAGCAAAAGAAACGGGAGAAAGAGGGGCTGCTGCCCATCTCCCCCACCACCCCCACGGCCTGCGAGGAGAAGGCGGAGGACTCCTCGGAGAAGTCCTGCTCGTCGCCCTGCAGCGCCTCGCCCGCCTCCTCCGCCTCGGACACGCTCGCTGCCTCCAACTGAGACCCGGCGCGCCCCGACGGCCGCCTATCGCGACGCCCCCGCCGGCGCAGCTCGCCTCCGTGCACCGCGGTCGCCTCGGTCCCTCGCTCGGTCGCTCGGTCTCCCCGAGAGGTCCCGGCACGCCGGCGCCCCCCTCCCCGCCGCCGCCCGGCCCCGGGGGTGCCGGCTCCGCCGCCCGCTCGCCTCCCAGCCGCCGGATCCCGGCGCCTTGGTGCCAAGAGGTTTTCTTTCGCCCCCCCCCCCCCCCCTTCTGCTGGAGGAGCTGTGTTGGCACACGCGTTAAGGTCTCCCTCCTCCGCTGCAAGGACGCTCCTCTGAGTTTCCCTGTGTGAAAGACAGGTTATCTAGGGTACGTAACCTCACGAAGAGATGCACTATTGCAAGTGTTTACACGACTTCTAGGACTTTCATCCCCTTAATTTAATGTATTCTTTGTTTGTGTCTATGAGTTTGTTGCTTGTAAATACTTTGTCCGAGAGATTTATCTTTTTACAGATTTTTCTAGAAATGACGTTTCGATTATCAGGTTAAGCAGGGTGAGTGCATTCGCCAAACTGGATCCACTTTTATATTGGTAAAGCTGACGACCGTATCAAGTAAAAGTCTTAAGCTCAAGCAGATACCTCAAAAAAGTAGCGCTATTTCTTTAAATGTGACAAACTAAGGCTTCAATTGCACTAGGTTTTGTAAACCTTACCCGGTGTGCTTGCCCCCCTCCCTTCCCCCCAAGCTGTGCTGGATTATACTCAACCGAAGGGTATAACCGTCCAAAAGACCTCACCTCTTCCTATTTTCATATTAACCTTCCTTTAGACTCGATGTCTTTTCAACCTACTTGTGAATGTGACGAATGGCCAAATGAATGTATAATTTCTGTGGTTGGTGTCTGGACCATTGCATGACGCACCATGCTTTGCTGTACTGCAGGTACACTGAGTTCTATCAGTTGTCGTGTGTGAGCAGAATGTCCTCCTGATTTTCTGTACAATCATGAAAGGCTCTGGGATTCCGCTGGTGATGGAAGCCAGGGCAGGATTTACGGGTCCTTATAATGTCTGTAATAAATATATTCCACTTTCAGGTAGCCCTTGTCTGCCTACCTCTGCGTGACGTCAGCGCTGAGTCACAGGCTGGGCTCAGCAGTTTGGTTTCCCATATTTTCTTACTGCTGGGGCCTTTCCAAGGGGTAAAGGGAGGAAGAGTCTCCCAACGTTACTCCTCATGCGTTGTTTTGCCGGGGTCAGAGCTCTGGCTACCCAGCCTGACTCATAACACAAAACTTCTTCCTTTCCTATGCTCAAACAATATTATTTTTAGAAAATATAAGGCCCTCCTCTCCCTTTGCCGTAACTGGGAGGAATTTATGATCCCGATCTATTTCTGAAGCACAAACATGAGAACTTCCTGGGTCAAGTGCTAACCTTTTCACCTCGGGATGGATGCTGACACTTATATAAACAGAGCACGCTTCAAAAGCAGAAACCATCTTCAGCCAGTCTTTCCTCACATCCCAGGCCCCTCGCCAAGGGCTGCACATTTAATTAGCCCGGGCAATAAGCTGGTCCGGCTCCCCCCTCCGCCCCCCCCCCCCCCCCCCCCCCCCAGGCTGCCATCCCCAGCAGCTGATGGGTGCCAAGGTGGGAGATGGCTCCCAGGTGGTTGGCAGTGTGCTTCTGGCATTAACCCCAGCCCATTCCCCACCACAACCACCACCTTTTATTTTGGGAAAAAGAGCATGTTCTCACAGGTAAATATCATGAGATGCTCAAGAGGTGTCAAATGAATAGCGGGTCGGGGAGAGGGGGAGCGTGGGTGGGGAGAAACCGGGTGGCAGGACGGAGCAGAGACATGCTCCGCTGGCCGGGGGGGTGTCTCAAGTCACTGCTGCCTCTTGAATTTCAGCCCAAACACGCATAACATCTCCTTCACCCGGCCCAGCTGCGAGGGAGTGCTCCCGGGCTTCTCCCGGGGCCGAGCTGCCCACGCAGGCTCGGCTTTGCGGGACGCGCAGAGAATCAACGAGATTTTCTTCACTTCGGTGTCAAAAGAGACAAGCCCTGATTTGCAAGGCGCGGCGGCCATATCAAGAGCCGAGCTATCTGCAAGGCAGCAGGGCTGTCTCCGAAGGCCCCCGCCGATGCCTCTATTTCTTTCATTTTCCCCGCCTGCCATATACTTTACCTTTTGTTTATTAGTGTAAAGCCACAAAGCAAAACAGATGGCCTTCTTCCAGAGACTTGGATGTGTTAAAGTGGCATTTGCATGCCAATGAGGTAATTTCAATATCGAAATCTGGATCTAAACATTGCTGGAATCCGGATCTGCAACCCGGCTCCCCCGGTGTTGACTTAATGTGTTAGAAAGAGCGGCCATAAATTATAGCCTAAATGCGAGAGACAAGACACTTGTCAGTGCGTCAATCTGCGGTGAGCGATTCATCGGCAAAGAATCCCGTCTCCTTCCGAGCCCAAACCCCGGGTTATCTTCTTTGTCGCAGCCCTGATCGATTTCAAGCAAAGACACCTCAAACCTCCCCATCCTGGCTCATTTTATTAGCGTTATTATTATTTCGATACGATCAACCTTTCGGGTCAGGGGGTGTGGGGAAGAGGAATGAAAATCTCTAGCTTCGAGTTTCTACCACAAAAATATCGTTAAAAAAAATCACAGCGTGCTTTGGCCGGATGGAGACACAAATTTCCCCTTCAGGTTGTTTTTACACCTTTTAAAATTTATTTTCATTTTTCTCTCTAGAGTCGCAGGGGAAAAAATGAAGAACACCCCCCCCCCACCAAAACCCCAACCCAAACCGCGTTCCAAATGTCAAAACGGAGTTTAGCATCTTCCTATCATACTTAAGGCCATTTCTGCTGTTCACCTTTAAAGTTTACTTTTGGAGGCTATTGAGATGCTTTGGTGTTTTCCTCTGGGGCAATCAGATTGAAACCGATCAATATTTACTCAGTCTGAAAGGGCTGTTGAAAAGGCAGCTAACAACAAACTGCTTAGCTGCTCTCCCCTCTTTAATCTCAGGTTCACCGAAAGTTCAAGCAGAAATGAATTCGGTGATGGGTCACTTTAGAATAAGTCCCAGTGGTTAATCTCACAGCCTTGGTAAAGGCAACAATTACAGAGTCATCCCTCTCCCTCTCTCCCTCTCGCTGTCTCCCGGGCAGCGGCGACTTTCCTCTCGGTTTTGCCCAGATTTACTAAATCTTAACCGCTTTCCGCTCTTTTGCGGAGAGAGCAAAACCCCAGCACGTCCCCCCGCCCGCGCTGCAGCCCACGCCGGCGTAAAGGCGGGTAACCCCGGCGAGAGGTACCGGGGTGCAGGAAACAGACCCTCCCGCAAGGGATCCTGCATCTTCCAGGGAGGGTCCGGGGGCAAAGGGGGGGATGCTTGGGGCTCGCTTTCTCCCCGGCAGCGGCGGGGGGTGGCGAGGGGCGGTTGGAGACGCTCCCGGCAGCTGGAAGCGCTGGCGGGGCCGCGGGGCTGTACTCCCCTCTCCATCCTTTACGGGAAAAGGGTAGGGAGAAATGTGGGCAAAACGCCATGGACGTCGCCGCTAATTGCAGGGACTCTTCAAAGGCCAAAGTTCACGTAATCACTGCATAAATGCATGCTTAATAGGGATTTATTAGTACCTCTCTAATGGCAGCTCACGTTTGGGCTATAGACTCGAGCGGGTTTCTTTTCACCGGGAAATTGTTTCTGGGGAGCTACTCCCACTCTCACCCAGGCATTGCCGGGGAACCCCGGACACGACAGGCGGTGAGCTCCCGGCCGGGCCCCGGGGAGGCTCCGACCTGGGCCGGGCACCGGGGCTGCCCGCGGGAGAGCCTGGGCGGCAGCCCCGCGCCGGGGAGGGCGCCCGGGGGGGCTGGCCCCGCCCGCGGCACGGCGGGGAGGGGGGTCTGCAGTTTTTTGGGGAAAAGCATCGTTTCGACATGTTTTTCCGGGTAAGCTTAGGAGCAAGATCTCTTGTTTTTTTTCCCCTAGCGATTAGCTCTGTGAGATGGCAGTAAATCGGTAACCACAAAAAAGGAATACAGAAAGTATTAAATGAATAATACATGAATAAATAGCAATATAATATTTTTTAAAAGTTCTTTTCTTTTCTTTTCTTTTCTTTTCTTTTCTTTTCTTTTCTTTTCTCTTCTCTTCTCTTCTCTTCTTTTCTCTTATTTTCTTTTCTCTTATTTTCTTTTATTTTCTTTCTTTTCTCTTTTATTTTTCTTTCCTTCTTTCTGTCTTTTTCTGTGTCTTTCTTTCTCTCTCACTTTTTCTCTCTTTCTCTCTCCTTTTTCCCTTTCTCCCTTTCCAAGGCAAACATTCCTTTTCTCCCCCAGGCATACTACTTGGCCGACTTTCACTGTTAACATTATTCTTTTATGGTTTATGTGTAATAAAATATTGCAGGTCACAGTTACTCCTGTTTCAGGCTCAGACGGACCGTTGAAATCAATGGGAGCTCTAGAGAAAAGAAGTCTTCCCTTGTGCCTAAAAATCTGGGGGCAAACTTTGTTGATTTTGATCATGCGAGGAGCCCTATTTGCCATATAACTTCAAAAGGATTACACATTTCAGTAATACGAGCAGAAATTGGCCCGGAAAAATGCTTCCGCGCTATTTTTTATAGGGCAGTGACATATTTTAAGCATTTGTTCCACACGGGGACTGTTTCAGCCATTACTTTTACAATTATTTTGGCCTTCCGATCTGCTTTCCTTGAAAGTGTGTATCTCGTAAAGTTAAATCAGGACTACTAATTCTTATAAAAATGCGGCCGAATAATGATCAACCTCTATTACGATGAAACCATTAGCTGGTTCATGACTTTTTCGGGTGCTCAGTTTATAAATACAAACTCAACGTCTTGCAAAAATTCTCCCGGTTCAAGAAAGTAAAAGCAGCAAAAAGAAAAAAAATCAAATAAAACCAAATACAAGCCCAAACGAGGGACGGCGAGAGGACACGAAGCCAATCTCAGCCACAAACTCTTTTGCCTATGTTCACAGCGGTCTAAGATGTGGTGTAACCAGCGGGAAGCGGAGGGATTAGGAAAATACAGGGACTCGTGGAGCGTTTCGCTCGCAACAGTTGTAGGAAGTGTCCGAGCGGTCGGGAGCCGGGGGACCCGCCCGCCCTGCCCCGCTGCCTGCCCGCTGCCTGCCCCGCTGCCTGCCCGCTGCCTGCCCGGCTTCCCGGCACTGCGCAGCGGTTGCTCTTTACATCCGATGCGCTTGGCTTTGCACATAAGTATTTACACATTTTCTAATTCTAACCTAGGTGGGGTTGTAACTCGGCGGGCCAGTCGCTGCCAGAAAAAAAAAAAAAAAAAAAGAGCAATATGCTATCGATTATTAAAAATAAAAAAGAAATAAATCCAAGGAAATATCCACTTTGATTGAACGCTTCGCTAACGCGTTTTGTAGGGATCGATTGCATTCGCAGCTGTCTTCGGGTTTGATCTTCGGGAAATGACTAATACGGGGAAAATTCGTTGTGTGCATTGTAATAACAACGAAGCGGGGCTGCGGCCGCTGGGCCGCTCCGCTCCGCGCCGCTCCGCGCCTGGCCCGGGGGGGCAGCGGGGCGCCGTGCCCGGCGGCCGCGCTCCTCCGCACCCAGCGCAGCGGGTCACTCCTTAGGGCCCCCGGCTGCCGGGAGGGCAAGCACCGAGCTCGGCCGCGGGGTGCCCCCGGCGGCCCCCCGCCCTGCCGGCTGGCTGCGAGCTGCTGGGCGGGAGGCTGCGGGCCGGCTGGCCGCGCCTGTGGTGGCATCGCAGCGCTGAGCCAGGCGTACGGCTTCTGATCGCCTTTGTCTATTAATACAGCCATCACCAAATCCCGGATAACCTCCCGTTCCCTCTGTCAACACCCCTCCGCTCCAGCCCGTGCTGGGGGAAGAGGGATGGGACCTGCCATCGGGGTCCTGTAGCAAGGGGGTGCCCCTTTTAGGGGTAACTCGGTGAGAGATGTTGACGTTTCTAGGGAGCTCAGTAAACAGAAAGTTGGACTGGACTTTTTCATAGCCCATGTGGTTTTCATCATTCCCCATCAGGCTCAGACCAAAGGCAGAAGCTTCCCTCTTCACACTCCTCATCCCCTCTCATCTTCAGCAGTCACTCAGCCCCAGTGACATGGAATAAAGAGCAGAGAAAACACAGGAGACCAGGTTCGTTAAGTAATGAAAAGGGATGGGGGTGAGGATGAGGCTGGCAGTGGAAATGGGGGATGAGGGGGGAGTGGGAGTCTCTCCTCCACTGTGCACCAGTAAGCCTTCAGGTGCAAAGCACATCTGTGTAAATCACGGACTCCGTCTGGGGACAAATTAGGGGGAGCACATTGGAGGAATCTCAGGGAATAACCACTTGCCCAGATTTCTCACTGCCTTCATAAGAAGGTGAAGGTTATGGAAGGGGCTAAGTCCCAGGGGTGGGGATTTCTACACAGTTTTAATTTAAACTCTTCTGTACCAATAAAACGAAGCTTTTCCTTGACTTTTGCAACAGGTCTACTACCTCAACTAACTCCTGTGCAAAACATCAGTTACAGTGGAAATGCCATCCGTGCCTCAATTTATATTCTTAGCGTAGTTGTGAAATATTCCCGCTAGCACCCAGCAAAGGTGGAGACTTTAGCCAGACTAGTCTGTTTTGCAATAAATAAAATCCCTGCAGCACTGCTCTGTAATGTCCGTGGATTCAACATCCATGCATGGTTCTGAGGACAGACAGATCATAAAACAAAACGCATTGGCTGGGGTAGCGGTGTGTTCCTCATGCTGAGCTGGAGGGAAAAAAAAGTAAAAAAAAAAAATAACACTGTCTAGAAACTGAAAGGTGATCCCATCCGAGCTGAGCCATCGAAGAGCCACGCATATTTCACTGTGCAAAAATGTTATCTTGGAGGAACACTCCTTCCAGCAAACAGTGTTAGCATGAACAATATGTTTCGACATGGAAGTGGGTATTGCAGAAAAGCAAGACCCTGTGGGGCTTTGCAATTTATTACCTCCCCCCCCTATAATTCATTTTCTGTATTTCTGACAGTGCTAGGAGGCAAGGCAATGATCATGGAAATAGAAGGTGAGGCAAAAAGGGTCTGAAAAGACCTATCCTCTGGTCAGAACAGGATGAGGGGCCCTCAGCTCACACTGTGCTGGAGATGTGCAATGTCTTTATGCAAAGGAACATGAATGCTCCCACAGAACTTAGATTCACTTAAAGAGGCATTACTCCAGCTTCTTTCAAGTCAGCTCACAAACGAAAAGATTTAAATGTTAGCAGAGGCTTACATCGGCTTTGAGTGGGACCTACTGTGGCCCATTGCCCAGGGAGATTCAGCTCACCTGAGACCCACAGGTCTGCAAATCAAAAGACTAGGCTCATTGAACCTGGTAAACCGTCAGTAAAGATAACTTTTCCCTCTTCAGATCACACCTTCCTCACCCCGGGCTTTGAATGGCACAGTAAAGCATATAAGGAATGTAGACAAAACCCACTGAAAATTCTGCTGAGGCTCCTCTAATGAAATGGTTTGATTGCAAATCAGACGAGAGACTCTAGAAATCCAGATAATCTCCATGTAATCCCCTTTTTGAACACAGTGATGTGTTTTGAGACCAGTCAACCATACAGGTTGATTCCCACTTTCACTGGAGCTGAAACAGAAGACATGCCCATTACCCTGGGCTCTGGATCAGGCCTCAGCTGCAAACTCCGTATTCAACAACGGGCAAAAATTTCCCCTTTGCTTTTCACTGACAAGACAGCAGGGCAGGCTGTGCACTGAAAGCAGTGGAAACCTAACAAACAATCTTCTGGTCAGTCATTCAAGGTTTTTTTGTATCGTGTGTGTGAGCTGCCACATGGGAATCCTGCCTGTGGAAGGGGAAGGTGATGCCTTTAAAATATTTGCTGCTATCAGAAAGAACAATTTTGCTCACCAGATCCAGTAGGTGTGAATCAAAATAAATGCAAATCATTGAGGTTTAAACACAAATCTTAGCTGCAACCTTAACTATGATCCTGTTCAATATACAGGAATGGAGGAGGCCCTTTAGTAACCTGTCTTAACCTGGATTAAATACAGAACACGTAATGGGACCCTCTTCTGCAGACCTTTTTCATTAAAATCAGTGGAGTTTTGCCTTAGAAAATACTGCAGGCAGGATTTTTTGAGCCACTAACCATTTTTCAATGTGACATTTTACAATTTAAAATAATAAGTGAAAATTAGTTACCACAAATGCAGCATTTAAAGCAACAGTGAGCCCATGTTAACATTGATTTCTCTCTGTGTGTCTCCTTCTCTCTTTCTTTGTAAAACTTATGTACTCTGTCGATACAATACTACCCACTTTGATAATAAATCTGTTGTTTCAAGCTAGGATGCTACCGTTTCCTTTTCCATGTAATTTATAGTTATATTGATTCTAAAGCTCTGGTTCTCTATTTCCCCCCTGTTGTATTAAAAATGAGTTCTAATTGCAAGGCAAATGATCTTTGGTCGAAGCACCTCATGGAGTATTGTAACTGTGGTTAAGGAGATTTAATTTGATTAATAGAGAAATGAAAGCCCCAAACATTTTAAATGATAATTTTCAGTTCAGGGAAAAAAGAGAGACAGAGAAAGAAGGGAGGTTAATGGAGCCAGGGAAAGCGTTCATAGATCAGCACGAGCAGATGTTCTTTTGCTTTTCTGTCAACATCTCCGGTTTGTTGTGCATATAGAAAAACAAGCTTTTCAACTCTCACCACGATTTCAGCCTGTTGCCAGCTTTGCTTGCCTGCAGGATGTCTGCTTATCTAGCACGGGAGCAGGATCAGGCCTCCTCCCCTTTGGTCTAGAAGCAAAACAACCTTTCACATGGGCTGCGAGGTTTGTTACACTCCCCCCTCTTTTGCACACACATTTTCAACCCTTAGATCTTTATTTCATAAAATTCCTTTCCTCTTAGAGACCGAAAAAAACGGCCAGCAGATGAATGGAAGAGCTGAGCAATACTAACTGCATTCAGGTGTGTGTTGGCTGAGAGGAGACGAAAGGAACCGGGCCCCTTCCTCGAGGGCAGCATGCACGTTCAGCCACGTGGGACGGCGGTCGCTGCGCAGCTGTACAGGGTCCCCTGTACCCCTGGTGCCTGCACTCAGCGTGTAACCTCAGAGGGAGAAGGATGCTGTTACTTCATATAGGAAATTCGAATGGCCGTTCTCCTCGGTGAAGCACCTTTGAGAGCTGCCTTGCGTGCTAACACGTCTGAAGTGTCCATGTTGAAGGAACAGAGTGATCTATGGGTGCATGGGTGTGTCCTTTAGGGTTCATGAGAATGAGGCATGTTTTTTCATGTTTTTAATCCTTAAAGCAGGTCTTTTGTTTAGTGCAATTCCATACCAGGTCCGAGCAGCAGCACTAAAGGTGATGGAGTCCACCTGAGCCTTAAAATTAGGTTTGTCGTCTCTAAATATTCTCCAGGGCAAGGAATATATATCAGCCGTTGGAAAAAAAGCAATCTGCATTTAAGTGAAGATTAAATAATCTAAGATTTATGGTTCACATCTCAGAGGGTAGGACATTTTTTATTGTAGTAAAACGTTTAAAGTAAGAAAATGCCAGCAGGCATCAAATAGAAAATTCCCTTTCATCACAAAAGGGTAACTCCTGCTACATTTGTGCTATATAAAATGCCCTAGCAGTTTCAATGGGGAGTTTCTCAGAAAAAGGACTGTGGAAGTAGCCCCAAAAGTCACTACCTGTGGGGTAAACACTATCTGAGCTCAAAGAGGGAGAAAGGAATGAAGTCTGTCAGCAGTCCTGTCTTGAGACATGCCTGCTCGATGTGAGTTTGTCTGAAGGCAGACACCACACTCTGCTCCAGAGATCCTGTCAGCTAGAACTGAAGGACATTCCTTGAGCCCTCGCATGTGAACATCCCTTAATTGTGAGTAGGAGTATGTGTGCTTAGCCACATACTCCTACTGAAAATACTGCTTTTTCTTGACCAGCAATATGAATCGTGGACACACTTGAAAGGTGAAGAGCTGCAAAAGTTCTTATTAGGAAAATGGGGGGGAGGAATTCCTCCTTGTCTACAGCTTGCTCTCTTATTCAAAAGAATTTTAAAAATAAAGCTTCATCTAGATGTTTCCCAGATGCTTATCCACACCTATGCGACAAGCTCTTCAGGATCTGTTCACTGGTGCTCCAAGCCTTTCCAGTTTTCCAGACCTCATGAGCTTATGTTCTCCAGCCCTTGGTGTAGCCCTTCTGTTGCTTTTAATCCAGGATGGGTTGTGACATCCTGGGTTGTGACAGGTAGGATGAGGGTGGTGACAAGGGCAAGGCTGATGTGGGGCAAGAAGGGGGACAACTGTGCAGGGGCTCTGCTGGCCATTGCTGCCACAGTCCCCAAGGATATTGGCTGCAGGGCAGCGGGGCAGGCGGAAGGAGAGGCTGCTGCCCAAGCTGGGCAGGAGCAAGGGGACAACATAGAGAAAAGAGACTTTGGTGGTGATCGCTCTTCCTTTCCCAGGCACAATGTGAAATTGCTACAATGCATGGAGAGGTAACTAAGTTGCATTTCACAGGGCCATCCAACAGGGTTGCTTTTCCTTAATGTATTTTATAATTCCTTTAGGTTGTTTCTTCCAGGTTTCTGCACTGTTTACTCTAGCTTGGATCACATCACCCATGGTTTTGTGCTTTTGGGTGTAGCATAAAAGCTTGCTTTTATTTAAAAGGTACGTGGATCATGTGATAGCAAATGAATGACTTGAAGATTTTTTATCAATTTTTTAGAAAAGTAAACATGTTTTTCCTCCCTTCCTTCCTCCCTTCCTTCCTTCCTTCCTTCCTTCCTTCCTTCCTCCCTCCCTCCCTCCCTTTAATTCAGGCAATCTGAAAATACTGTCCTTGTCAGCCAGCTGTGACCGTAAGATATATGTACCTCCACTTCCCTTCTGGAATGCCCCACAAGGTTTATACTGGGGTGTGTGGGAAGGAAAGGAGAATGTACGGTTTCTCCAGATTTCTATCTGCCTTTTCAGTTCAGGGTTTTAAAGTGAGGCTTTGATCTGAGCAGCGATAACTCAGCTGAGGGTAAGAATGGTGTTTTACTCTCATTTGGTTTGTGGTTTGCTGTTGATTTCAAGTCTTTCCCCATTTTCTTCAGTCTGGAATTCACAGACTCAGACTCCTGCTGCAGGGAAAACATGGAAATTGTTTTTTTGCCTTGCCACAAAATGTTTTCTAATAGTTGCCTCCTTTTCTGCAGTCTTTTCTTCTGCTTTAATATCTTTAATAAGTGTTACCATCTGCTTGGGTGCCTGGTATTACACGTTGTGAACAAGGCCAAGAGTTTCTGAGGGGCTGGGACAGTGTTGTTTACTATTAGGAATAATGAAGGTTGTTGTCTTTGCCTGGGGCAGGTGGGCTGGGGCTGGAGCACACATAGAAATGCAGAACATGTGCTGGGGTTGAGCTACCTACGGTTCTCTTAAAAGGAGGTTTGGCTGTTGAGCTAGCGACGCTTACTTAGTATGCAGGGACTCTTTTCTCCTGCCATTCTCTGGCCCCTAACATGCTTAACCTTAGAGAGAAAGACACAACATATTGTGATGCTACTAACTGGTCGAAAGGCATTATCAATTTTAGACGTGATAGGTACATGTCAGAATCAGCATAATTAACTGGAATGACAATCCTGTTAAATGTGTTCATGCCATTGCACCAGCAATAAAGCATGTGTAAATTTACAATTAAGGCCTGTCTTTCTTCTATACCTTGGAGACTAGTGACAAACATTAAGAAGTTGTACAGCATCAGGAGCTGAAGGGAGGTATTTATCACAATAAAAACATCAGGTGATGCATTTCCCAGATTATCTGTCCTTCTTATGCAAATACTCTTTTTTGCTGGAAATTTCAGGCTCAGCAATAATTATATTTCTGATCTGAAAGGTGATATTTCACCCTCTGAATTTTTGTTTTCATTTGCAAGATGGATGAGAACCATATTGTTTAGCTACCTTGCATAAAGGTATTTGAAATAGTTCTCATTTCACGTTATATATCAAGCTGCACTTTCTTTATATTGGGTACATTGCACATCCACGGAGAAATTTTCAGGGATGCTACAAGACATTTCCTTACATTGTACATAGACGCTACAGCTCCTGCTACAGTGATGGCTGGAAAGCATCAGCACAAGTAAGATAAAGGTGATTTAAAGTGCGTCTGTGAGTCAGGCAGTGAACTGACAGCCATCTTTAACCAGCCTGACCCTGGGATGACCCTGAGCTCAGCTGGTTGTGAGATAGTTGGGTCTATTATGGGACAAAGGATCATATGTCTGACAGGATGCAGAGAACACATTATAGGATCACAGCTGAGTAACAGTGCAAGACATAATGTACATTTATTTGATGAACAACACAAGCAAATCTTGCCAAGAAAATTTAATTTCAACTATTTTGTTTATTTCAAGTCAATCTCTTTCTGCCACCTATTTCAAGAAATTCATATTTGCTAGCTTTTTCTCTTCTAGGAATGAAACAGATGATCATGCTAGTGAAATTTATAAAGCATGCAGAATGTACACTGATAAATTCATATAATGGAGTTGCACATTTCTATTGTATTTCCTACTTCCCGTGTGGGCTCAGTCTACATCTATTCAACATTAAATTTCGAACATCATGACCTAAAACCACATATAATTTGGCCAAGTGAGGCTGGAAATGTCAGAACAAGTGCAGCAGTGGTTAGAGAGAAAGCCACGGGCTTGAAACTGCATACAGCCTTGTATGTGAGTAACTGCACTCATATGAACAGTGCCAAAAGACCAAAATTTGGAACGACAGGGTTCTCAAGAAGGGAGAGAAATACCTGAGTACCTTTCCAGGCTGAACTTTCTTCACATGTAGTCTCAGGCATAACACTGCGGCAAGGGATCCGATATCCTCAATTTCAGCACAGGGAAAAAGGCTGATGGAGATAACGGGTAATCTGTATAACCTTGTGCATCAGAAATTAGATCAGCTCTAGCCTCTCCTCCACAGAGCTCATCATATGTCATGGAAGGGAATGATTGCAGGGCTGAAGACATGGAAGCTGAGGCTGGGGAGGGAAGGGGCTTGCCCGAGCCACTTGGCTGGTCAGTCACCAGTCTTTGTGCCCTGACCCTGCCGCTGACCACACCAGGTCTCTGATGTGGAGGAAATGGAGGATGAGTGTCTCATTGCCCCAGTGGCATAGTTCAGCACCGAGGGGGAAGGCAGTGCTGCATGGTGCCTGCCAAGACTCTCAGTCAGACCCAGGAGCTCTGGCACCGGTGAGAAACCCTTTGCAAGCAAGGGAATGGTCCTGTTGGCCTCAATGGGCTTCACATCATCCCCAGTCTTCTGCAAAAAAACCCCCCAAACCCCAAATCATAGTGGTTAGTAACACTCCCCCCAGCCTACAGCAGTTAAGCTGCTGGTGTGGTGGGCAAGAGAGGTGGAGAGAAAGGGAAGGGGGGCAGCATGTCTATCAGAGGACAAGACTCTTGTCCCCCTGCAAGGGAGGTAGGACTACATCTGCCACAGCTCCTGTGCCCCAACCCCTCTGCTACCCCAAAGCTGCCACGGGGTCTGGCATTGTCGAGCGGGAGGCAAAAGCTTCAATCAGCAGAAGGAAAATTGAGAGTTAACCCCCTGCCTTCCCTGCTGTCCCCACGGCCGATGTGGCGGGGTGATGAGAGAGGCGGGATGAAGTACTGCACCACAGGCAAAGCTGAGAGCAGCGCTTCACCTCAGCCAGCTTTTGAGGGGACGGGGGGTTAATCTGCTTCCCAGGCCCTGTTGTCAGTAGCTGCATGTCCTATTGCTCCGGGCAAGCTTGGATCTGGCTCGGAGTCCTATACAAACAGCTCACTCTTTACAGAGCTACTGTGCTGGGTGACCTCTTCTAATGTATTACTGGTTTATATTTGGGCTGATTGCTTCCAAAGGGGAAATGACATGAAGTGAATCAGTGTGACCTCATTAGCGTGGCTCACACTGGTAAATGGATGACCACCATTAGGAAGGCTCTGTTGTGGCAGTGCTTCCATCGTGTTACCTGTGGATAGTATCATCATCTTGCTATAACCTACTGCAAAGATTTATGCACTATGCTAACCTGCGTACTACAGCTGCTTTCCATCTTATAAATATTGACTTCTGTGCCAAAACAACAACTTGGTACCACAGGAATTAATCTTCTGCTTGACTGATGCGTCTTTACAGACCTGTTTGTCTTTAGGAAATAGAGCCTAAGAGAGTTTTATGATTTAGAAAAATACTTTATAAGTTGATCTAAAATATAGGCTGTGATAAGCAGAGGCATCATTAAGGTGACATGGGGGCTATACTTTGCCTTCTAGATTTTCCTAACTGTGCCATCTGTTTGTCATCTCGACTTGTGTGATATTGTAAAGAAATTGCCAGACTCTGGGTCCTGAATCTTTTCTGTATGTTGCAGTTTCTCTGATAATTTATCTATCATGCTATCCAAATGGTTTTGATTCACTTGATTTTTTTTTTGTAATAAAAAAAATCTTTAGGCCATCTGATTTATCAAAACACTTGCAGATGTTACACCTTTTGTCCTCAGCTATAGCATTACAATGCCAGGGGAGCAAAGTGCATCCCCCACCTGGTGCTAGACACTAAGATGAATTCACAATATTGCAGGATTCTGGAGCTGACAGTAAATAGCAACATACAGAGTCAAGGTGCCAAAAAGATTAAGAGACAGAACATCAGCTCATCTTATCCAAGTTCCTTGTAGGAAGACTTGTGCACTACAATGCTAAACAAAGATATTTTAATGTGCAAAGGAACCATTTAGGATATTAGTCCTAAAGATGAACTTGCAGTGTTTTGACAATTGCCCTTTATCGAAGTTCAGGTGTTCAGGGCTCCAGTTACAGCCATTTTTTGTAAGCCTGTCCATACTATGCATGAGAGTGAAAGTGAGTGCTCCCTGCTGCGATGGAATTTTTGACTTGACTATGCTTTTATAGATCACGTGAAAATTAGGGAAGTGTTGTGGTTTAGGACAGTATTGACTCAGATATGTTACCACGTATTGTGGTCTTATACTCCGTAGGCCAGACCTGCAACGGACTTGCAACTGAATTTTGGTTTGGATGGAGACTTCAGTGCTGGTTCTTTAATGATTTTAATGAAGCTCATTGCCATGCACCCCTGAATAGGCAGGCTGGTGGCAGGACTTCCTCTCCTGGAGTGAAATTCATGCCTCTCAAATGGAGCCGGTCACTGGGTTGTCTCACAGGCAGGCAGCTGTTTGGTTTGTGCAATGCCACGATGATGCCTTCAGAGCCACTAGCTCATGCTCTCCCCACTGAAGTTCTCCTTTATCTTCACTAAAATCTGTGGTAAGATACCAATAACCACTCTGGGGTGGAATCGTGGATGGAGACAGCTGATCTGGCTGAGGCTGTCACTGATATGAGGTTTGAGAAATCCTAGACCACAGCTCCTGTGAAGGCTGAAGTAATCTGAATGGCTCATGTTAGTTATTCCACACCACTGGTTAATTTTGCTATAAGGTTTATATATCTCAGAAAAAAAGAACAGTGGAAAATACTACAGGTGCATAATATGAACAAATTAATAGCCTTTTAGAAAGCTAACTTGTTAGATAGTGAAATTAGGCATTTGGGTTTTACATTTGATAAACCATTAGCTTTCTTCTTTTATAGTTGATTTCCATGCTTGCTCAGTGCTTAAGAACTCAAGCAAGCAGATATTTGAACTGGCTGAGCTGTACAGCAGTCTCAGAAATGGAATTTTAAAATTTTCTGATGTCTTATCCGTAGGAGATGGATATGCCCATGCATTTAAAATTATGGTGCTGAGTGTCTTCAAACAAGAGTTGTTTTTCTCTCTTCAGGGGAGACAGCTAGGCAAAGTAAACCAACACTGAATTTTAAGCTTCATCCCTGTATGGGTCCTAGTAATGCAAATATTCTCATATGGGAAAAGAGTATTTATTTCTGTGGTCAATCCTCTAAAAAAACAACTGAACTGATGAAAATCACTTTCAATCAATAGGAATCGTAATCAGTAAGAATCTTCATCAATAGGACTTTGAAAATGTTAACTGAGAATTCAATTTCTGTTGTGTTTATAAGCTCTACAGCTATTTAATTACTTCAGGTGCAATGCTGTTATTAGAAAAAGGTTCGTTCATAGTGAAATGCACATGATTGAGGAATTTGTAATATATAGTTCCAAATAGCAGTGATTAGTTTACAAAAAAAAAAACAAACACAAAGAAGAAATTACATGGCTGGAATCCTTAAGTGGGTCCCAGCCAGATACATATCTTCTGTAACTGCCTGATAAACTGTGCATCTAATTATAAATATGCCAAAGCACAGATGTGATCTTCAGTAAACACATGTTCATACAGCACATTAATGGATTCATATTAAGCAAATGAACATATTTTGAACTTTAGGCATGACTAATGTATGGAAAGTAACATGAGCTGTAGTTTAGATGTGTTAAGTTCCAGACTTTGGATTGCAAGGTAGGAAGCCTTAGCTTAGTCTTAATTCTGTATTCAAATCTATAAAGCAAAGGCTCTTTAGTTCTTTTTTCATCACCTTCCATAAATGGGATGCTGATCAACACAGCACTAGTAACTGCTATCACAGAAAGCAAAACCAGACCCTAGCACTTATGTAGTACTCCTGATCTGTGGTATAGGGGTCATCAGCAGGGGCTGTGACTGAAGACCCAGAACTGGCCAGATTCAGGTGAATCCTTACCTCGTCTACAAAAGCTGCCCGCTCTCTCAGCGTAGCTGTCTGTGCTCCTGTAGGGTGGGTTGCCCTGACACTTTATGTTATTTCAGGAAACTGAGATTTCATTACATATTGGGCAGAATAATCTCTTTGTTTCTGAGAAAGTGAAGGTTTTGTGGAAAGGGTTTTCTCTCTTAACCAGCTTTAATCTTGAGAACTTAATCAAACAAGCAGATCACAGTCAGTGATATACGGACAGTGTTTTGGGTTTTCATGGCTCTCTTGAGGCATAGTCCACTAATACTTCAATCCCTGACAGCACTGGGAAACAATTTTTGGTGTGCTACCCGATATTGCTGACTTGCTTAGGCTCTGACATTGCATGCACTTGTGATTCTGTCCCAGATGTATAAAGCTAAGCATAGGCATTCCTCTGGATTTCTGGGATCAGAGCAAAGCTATGAACAGTCATCCTGCTGCTTCAGTGCCAGCTGAGTCCTCAGGTGGCAGCTGAGCCCAGCTCCAGGCCAGCACGACTACAAGAGAAAAAAACTTCAGACAGAGACCATGTGCATGGGGTGCTGTGAACCCCTCAAGTTTCTTGAAAAGTCCCCTTGGACTATGAGCTGTCCATCAGAGCGCATGAGGTGAGCATTTCTGGGTTGGAGGTTCGGCACAGTCATTCACTTACCTTTAGTAGAGGAAGGAGAGGTCTTTCCTTTTTTCCATGTCTCCTTCCTCATTTTCCTTCTCTTGTATTAAGGTGAAAGTGAATGAGGCAGCTAGCAGAAAGCCAGCAAAAAGTGAGTGGAAGATCTAGCCTTGAGCCCTACTCATGTTGCTCTGAAAAAGTTGAAGTTTGATTTAACCAAAGGCCATGGCAGGAACTGCATTTCCCCAGGTGTCAGGGAAGTCACTCTTGGCACGTTTGTTTTTTTCTCTCAATTTTGAATACTTATAAAATCCTTCCAAGCTTCTCTAGGGCTGAAAGCTTTGATGCTTGATCTTAGATCATAAAAGACTTTTTTTTCTGCTGAGGTTTTGAGGAAAATTCTTTGATCCAACTTTGAGTCACAGAAGAGTGAGACAATGAACCTTCTTACAGGCTACAACTTAAAAACAAGCAAGCAAGCAAGCAAACAGAAATACCCCAGAGAAAATGATATCTAATTCTGGTGTCTGAATGTTCATCTGTAAAGGCCAATGTCCTAGCCCAGCTGTAGTCCCACAAAATTCAAGGAATGCCATGCACAGAAGACTCCTGGGTAAAATCTCAAGTTTGGAAAACAGAGTGTTGAGAAACAATTTCTAAGTGTGCATGGGAAAAATATTCCTTTGAGAAACACAGACAAAGGAAAACCCTCTAGTGCAACAGCCTGGGAAGTGGAGAAGAGCTGTCTATTCCATTTGGCTGCAATACCACACTGGGGCCAGGCTGCTGCGGGAGATTTGGAAATGCCTTCAGATGTACCCATCTCAGTGTAGTGAGGACTTGCCCATCCCATCCAACTACTGGCCTTTTTGAAAAACAATTCAAGCACTGAATTTTAATAACTGGCTTATGCACTCAAAATGTTCTGAGCAATTTGCTACTGGTGTTTGTACCATTTAAACAGTAAGTTTGCAGCAAATATCCTGCTGTTGCATTTAATGTTTACTTTAAAATATGTTGGTAATGGCCTTAAAATCAGTTTAAATCTTCTAACAAGTTAAAGAGATGGTTGAATGACGAGATGGTGGGAGTATATCTAAGTTGTCGATATGGATCCATAGACACAGATGGATTTAGGCTTTACAGTGGTAATCACCCCTCTCCAATCCAGTAGTGAGTGGATGCCTGCTTAACTGGACTATGGGATGTCCAAGCATATAGATGTGCTGTTAGCCACAACACTCCCTTGTGTGCTATTGGCTGTAGAAATTCGGTGAGCTTTAATCTTTTTCATCTGATGGGCCATCTAGACCTGGGCAGATATTAATATGGATGCACAGATTCTATTTGAAATTCAAGCACTTATCCTTCATAAATCACCAAGTTGATTTTGTTTTTTAAGCTGTGAAGTGCTAAGCATGTTCTGTTGGCCTGATTTCGTATCATGACAAATAAAAGCCTGTAAAATAGCTCATGCCATTAAATAATATCAGCAGGAATATGTAATGAAAGCACAGTAATAGTGTTTACAAAATCAAGGCTTATCACGCTGTGTAAAGCAAGGCTTATTTCAGCTGCATTCAAATCTGGGCTCTTTTCACTGGTTTTGTCTTAATAACAAGCACACATCTCATACTGGCAAATAGAGCAATCCCTATTGAGAATAATATGCCCGTTGTTGTCATAATGGATCTCCATTGACACATTTAACAGCTTGAAGGTATACACTTCAGACACTATAACTTACACTAATTAATCTTTATTACATCATTAGTGCCTTGTAAAAAAAAAAAAGCAGAACCTCTTCAAGAACATGTCATTGACATTAATGAATATGCCTGATGTTAGTAAAGTTAAAGGTAAACTTTATTTTGAAACAGAGATGCTCTAAGAACCTTACGCAAAGAGTGAGTGGATAAACCCAGCCAACTGAAACTCTGTTCTCCATTACTGTAGAGTATAACCACAGCACATACTTATCTGATGATGAGTTACAGGTTTCTGTGTTTAGAATTCAGAGGATTACTAAAGAGATTATCTGATCTGTCAATCAAACTGATATCTTGATGGTTTGGAAAACTGCTACAGATTTAGCAAAGTGTCTTTGCTCTAATGCTCATTCTGGGTGCCACAGTTAACCAACGTCTTAATTACATATAATAAACTATCTCTCCAATGGCTTATTATTATAATACACGTCTCAGTAGCATCATATAAGCAGAGTCCACAGCTGGGAGTCACTTAGAGCTTCAGGGTCCCTCTGAAGGACTGCTATAATAAAGAATTCAGTAAGCCTCACCCATATTGAGTTGAATGAATTTGATTCTGGCCTGCTTTGGAAAATAAGCATTCTCAGGGCTGCCCAGGGGACTCAGCTGACCACATAGAAAGTCCAGGTGCAGCATGCTCAAGCTTCATCATGGCCAAACAGCTGGCCACAGAAGCTAAATAACTGAAGTTGAAATAATACACTCATATGCACTGCTGCTACTATACTGATGCTTATGGTGAAGAGAAGAAGCCACAGTGCCGTTAGCTGAAAACAACTTTTCTCATTAAGTAGTGACCTGCATCCAGGTGTGCAGTAGGACCCGGAGGCTTTGCAATGCCCTATTGGCCTCTGAGCTAATAGACCAATGCATTGGCAAGTTCACCTGTCGTCTTTACCTCACCCTCTCTGCTTTCCTAGATCAACTTTTTGTTCTCATCCCTCCATCTGTCTGCTTATCTCACACAAGAGGAAGGACAACTTGGTGAGGAAGAGAGGGTTTCCTAGGTAGTGATGGACACATAGCTGCATGCTACCCGAGCACTCATGGTGTGGAACAAATGGCATTTTGCACTAACAGCTATGTAAGTTTGCTTGGAGATAAGGGCTGGGGAGGCAGGCAGGTAACAATGCCACGCACCAGAGAAGGGACGTACAGATACTCCCTAAAATTCAGTAAAAAACCCCCTGATAAATGGGAACAGTTTTAGCACAGCACTTCTTCATTTACCTGCCTTAGATTTCTCCTGCATGTTATCAGTGCTGCTCAGGCAACCCCAGGTATAACTGCTGAAAGATCTAACATGGTTGAAACATGAAAGCTTATTCTGGCGGCAGCTGCCAGGGCTGACTGTTCTCCATCACAGCCTAAAGTGGAATTGCAGTAGAATACTGACAGTGCGCTATCACTGCCCCCTCGTAACTGCAGAGGAAGGGACTGTCACTAACATAGCTGGACCCCTTAAAACAGGGCATTGCTGAAGGAAGTTGGTTTCACTGAAAATTGTTATTATAGGATACAGCTACGTATACAAGCTTTTGTCATTATAGAAGGCCAGGGGTGGTTTCAAAGGGATGCTCTAAAATGGCTGAGTGCTCGTTCTCACAATGAGGCAAACTCATCTGTGTTGTGCAGTGCACCCTCATCTAAAATGTAGATACCTAAAAATCAATGCCATTAATTCTCTGTCTGGGTACTGAAAATAAATGCAACAGTTATGGTGGTTGATATATATGACACATTCCTCTGATCTGCAGATGAACACAAAGCAGTTAAGTATTGGACATGTCTTCTGTGACTTTCTCTCATAGCTGAATACAGACAGTACAAAAAGGACCAGATTCTCAGGTGGTGTAAGCTGATATAGTGCCCCAAACTCATAGCTAGGCTGGCTTGAAAGAAACATTTATTTGAAGAAGATCTAGGAAAAGGACTAACAAATATGAATTCCAGTAACTACATTTTCTTTACCATGATCAGGCTTTATTTATAGCCATTTTCCATGGAAGTTCTTGTGTTCCTGTCCCTAGATACAACTGTCCATATGAAGCAGACTTGAGTATTTGCTTCGGGATTGCTCACATGCTTATCTCAATAGAAAATGGAAATGATCTGAAATGATCAGCTACAACAAAGTTGCATGGACTAACATGAGAATAGTCATAGCCAGGCAATGGAAAAGTTGATAAGTGATTAGTTGAATAAGACTTACAAGGAAATATGGCCAAAATGAGGCAAATTATTCACAGTTAGCATTAAATTAAATTTTTGGTACATTGTTATAGGCTATCTTAATGTGTGTCTAACTGAACTTCTGCCAGCTGTGCTGGATATGTGTCCTCTGTAGGTCCTCTGTAACTGAGACAGAAAGCAATGACCTGCAAATACTAACTGTGCCCTGTAGCAGTTATGACAAATGGGAGGAATAGCGGGGAGAGCTACAAAGTTTATTGTACCTCATAGATGCATCCCTGGCATAGGAAAATGACTGGGGAAAGCTGCATGATTCCCACTGATCCTTATGGTGGGGTGGGCCTCCTTGCTTTACCGTTTGCACATTGGGAGAGATCTTTTGCTGCCGTAAGGTCATTGAGTTCCACATATCAAAAGACACTCAACTGGAGAGGAAAAAATCCCCCATGTTTCTTACTTTGGGCTTGATAACATCGAATGAACAAAGTGACCTTGCATACACATTACCCAAAATGATGTTCATGCCATGTTGTTCCCAGTTCAAAGAAACAGCACTCTGCTTTAAAAATAAAATGGTAGAAATTAGTAATTTAACGGCATGTAGCAAGCAGTTTTCAGCTTTCCCTGCTGTGAATCAAGTCTATGGCTTCCTGTCTTAATCAGGATTTTATTTAAATAAGTTTCATTGTACCACAAGAAACAAAATTGCCAACTCATTCTCTTGTGACGAGCTGCGTTGTCTGCAGGGCCAGCTCAAAGCTTCTCAGCAGTGTTGGCAAGATTGAATTTTGCATCCCCAAGGTTGGCGGACTGGGCTTGTCCTGCTGCTGGATGGGGAAGGACGAAGGAAGGGCTGGAATGGAGGCGAGTCCTGGAGAGCCAGGCTCGCTACTCCTGCTCCACTGGGGTGGGACATCTGCCACATCCCCTTACTTGACTTTCCAGGGCTCTGCTGGTAGGTAACGCAAAAGCTATTTTGCCGTTCCTACCAGTCATCTGCTTGAGGTAACTGCTGACTTCGCCAGCGGCAGTGCCAGCTGTGGTTATTAGTTTGTCATGTTGAATGCAATGTGGAAGGCAGAGCGAATACTGGGGCCACTCTGAGCCGCAGTGGGAGAGAGGTTTTGATTGGCAATGCGCCTGTAAAACTGCCTTTCCCCCAGTGAAAGGCTGGCTGTTCTTGTTTACTACTTTATGCAGGTATTATTTCCAGCTCCCGCAGCACCGCCGTGAAATGTATGTCTTGCCTTTGAACTCAAAGATCAGGACAAATTCTCCCCTTCACCAGGGTTTGGCTTAGGTTGAGCAGGGTGAAAGGGAGAGAGGCAGCCTTTGATCCTGGAATTAATTTAGATTTACTGAGAAATGTTAAACCCTGGGTCTGTCCTGCCTTCTCCTTGACAATCAGCATTCCTACTGCGCAAATGCCAACCCTGCCTCCTCCACTTCTGCTTTCCTGTAGGACTCTCCTTTCTTGGGGGGAACTCTCCATTGCCTGCTGCTTACCATAAATGGTGTGGCCTGAATGAAGCAAAGAGTGAATTCAAGGAGTTACCGAATTTATCCAAACTTGAGGAACTTGGGATTGTAATCTTTTATTTGCTCTAACTCTTGCAACTTGCTGTTTTCAGATGTCAGGAACAAAAACCTGTCCTGGTCCTAAATTTGTTGAAGAGGCTTTGTTAGGATAAGACTGCATTGTCTTAACAAACAAGATGGCCTAATCTTAAATCTAATTATAAATTCTCAACTGGAATACAGAAACTGCAGTAACTTTGGGGCCAGGTGTGCCTGTGTTACCAGAGAGGGGTAACATTACTTCCTTAGGGCCAACATAGCCCGCATACACAGGTGCAATCTTCTGGTGGCTTCTGTGGTACCTCCTGCGGGAGATGTTTTTGAGTGCTTCAGATGAATCTCTGGCCTCCAACTATCCCATCAGCTCTGCCTGGAGTGATTTAGGGCAAGAAAGATGACTCAAGATCGGTCTTGCACATGGATCCTTCCTAAAAGGTCTGCTATCACTTGCAATCAGCACAGGCAAGATGTAGGCTGCCTACCCTTAGGCTAGAGAGTGCTCTGTCTTAGGAGCAAACTGGGGGTCAAAGCATTTTTGGGAGCACCCTCTCTGGGGTTGCTGCTGCTCTAGGGACAGCCAGCTGGGAACCGCTGGTCCTTCCTCCATGAAAATTCTCCAGCTCATAAGGTATCCTATCATGAATATTTGAAACACTTGGTTATGGCCTCAAATACTTGGGTTAAAGCAGTAATTGTAGCTAATCACTGAAGGGAATAATGGGACACTTCTAGATATCAAATGACCATAACACAGTAATACCTGTCTTGTCACGTTTTATTGTCTAGCGACATGATGAAGGTTTTGAAGATAATTGAATGGCAGGCATTCACAAGTGCAGTGGGTGATTAAAGGAGCAAATAGCCTAACAAGCATGGTCAGGTACCCTGTGCGTTTCAGCTGTTCATTTTGCTGAAGGCCAACAATTTATGCTACACCCAGTGGCTACCTCTCTTCAGACCAGGTACACGCAATAAAACTGGAATGTTAATTGGGGCCGACTGCAAGGCCTTAAAGGGACAGTGTCCTTGCAGGTACTGGCGATACCTTATTCTAAGTTGTTTCACTCTTGAATTTTAATTTAAACCATGGTCGTTGAAATGCTTATGGGAAGGAATTAATAGAAGAGGCAACATGTTTTGACACATATTGGACATCCTCATTTCAAAGTGAAATCCAGCGCTCATTTTTTCCCTGCAGGTGAGATGACAGCAAACATTTTAAGTAATGCCTGTGGTATATGAGAGAGGCACTGTACTAATAAATGTGGAAAAATGCCAGTGTTGTGGAAGTATTGACAGGTCTGATATAAAATTCAGTTACTCCAATACCATTCCAGCTAAACAGAATGAATGGGGTATTAGACCCTCAGGGTCTGTGGCTGCAGGTATATCACTCACTAAACAGCTTCCCAGCTATGCAGTTAAGAGGGAAAGGCCAATGTTCTGCTTAAAAGTACAAGCTTGCCAGTACTTTTTCTACAGCAGGTAGCTGTCTTGCTACTTGCAGGATTATTGACTCACTATGTAAATACTGTTATAATCTATTTCTGCCCCCCAGCTTTATAACTGAAGTAGGGATCCTTGAAACTTGGGAACAGCTCAAGAAATAACTCCCCAATAAATTTTTTAAATGTCAGCTGTCTAGGCTCACTTTCCCAAAGGTGTTTAGGGTCTAACTCTCCAGTGGCTAAATTCCCACCAAGGCCAGAGGGAAGTCAAGTACCCCTATAGGATTTAGGCTTTCAGATATCATTGTGAATTTGACCTTTAGCACCCATAAAGCCTCCTCTTGAGTGGCATAAAATGTTTCCTGCTCTCCAGAGATTAAGTGTATTGGCTATCTACACTAATCCCCATCTGTCAAAAAGGAAGAAAAAAAAAAGTGAAACTGAGGTCAGTAGCTGGAAAGCAAGTGTCTCTCCAGTATAACACTAACTTGCTGGACCATCAAGCCAAGCTATGCTTGGAGGTTTGCCACATCTTCTGTTTTCTCATGGACTGGACGTTGACAGCAGTTGAGATCCTCATATTGCCCAGACTTTCCTGACATGAGAACTGTACAGTGATTACAGATGAAGGGTGTTGGTTACATCTGTTTTGGGGCCGCTCCATTCTCTCTGCTAACAGGCTGAACTGCCTCAGGCCAGTTCCCTGTTGTTTGTGGCTCTCCTACCTTTTCTCACACTTGCTCATGAGGCAATGCACTGATATTTCTGCATAGAGCTTGGCTGTCGAGCATGTCCTTAGCAGCTCATGTCACCAGCTGGATCAGCTGAACAGCATGGTAGGAGGGACAGATACGGTTGTGGTGAGTTTTGATTAAATGCACAAAGGCTTAGGAGGTTTTAGCTTTGCAGTTCTAAAGATTATACCTTGTAAAGGTATAATGATTCCTCCTTATGGAGATTTCCACATATTTCCTCTTTGAAGATCTGGACATAATCTATCCTGTGGAAAAGCTATGCCATGTTTTGACACTTTTTGCCTTGATTTTTAGACTCTGTTGAACACAATGAGTTTATATTTTAACTCAAATGCCACAGACTGCTTGTACACATTCCCCTTTTAAAATTCAAATCAGTAAAGAGGGATCAAAAGACTACACCCCCACTCTCATGGAACGAGGGCATGGAGCAAAAGATAGAACAGCAAGTGAATGAAGTTTAGAAAAAAATGAGAGCAGAAATAATGGGGGAAAGTATGGATAAAAAGTAATTTATGGAAGCTAATGGCAAACATCTTGGTTTATTCTTATGTGAATGACTTCTTTTTAGATACCTTTTTTTTAACATTCAGGGCAGACAAAGATTGAGCTCTTGGCACAGTGCAAAGGAGAGGTGAGCCTGGGGAGCAGGATGCTGAGGTGTTGGGATCTCTGCTTCTCAGAAGTGGCTAATCTTGGTGCTCCAGTCAGGTCTTCTTGTTGTGTCAGCTCCTTTCTGCCTCCCCTTGCTGTTGTGTTTGGGTAGCACCTCCTGCAGCGAGGGGGAAGTGTGCTGGTCAAGGAGGTGCTCACATGCCTCCTGTGGCCTCGGCTTCTCAGAGTACATTGTCCTTGTGGGCCATTTGTCACCTAGCCTTACATGTGGGATGAAAGAAACTAGCCTTTTAAGTGAACTTTCTCATCTTTTCAACTCTCCCTGTACTCCCAGCCATCACAGTCAGGCAATATTGAGGTCTACACTCCAGAATATAGTCTGCAGCAATCTGTGGTCTGATGGCAGGGCCAGGGTATCTCAGTTGGGGCTTAATTTTGGGAACTCACTAGGTCCCTGTTTATTTTAGCCTTGTTCTCTTCTGCGTGGGATTGGAGTGCCTCTGCTGTCAAAATTACTAATAGACCCCTGAGGCAGAAAATGTTTCTTCTGTACTGATATGTACTGTGCTACTTCACATCTGGAGCGCTGCAGGGCCGCTCTTTTGGCTACGTCCCACTTTGCTGGGGAGAGAGATGGAAAAATGACTGTCTTCCCTGGTACACCTTTAACATACTTTAGTTCAGTTTACATTAAATACCCAGGAGTGAGGACAGAATGACAGCTACTGTACTGTGTGAGCTGCCCAAAGGTAGACTCTGTTAATACAGAAGTTAGACAGTGTGACAGATAGATGGGAGATAAGCAAAAGGCTATTATCCCAAGGTAAAGTTATTTCAACATACTGCCAATAACCCTTACATATAATTTGGATGAGAGGTGGGAGAGGCATGACTTCAACTGAGATCCTTTGACTGCCATCTACACCTTTCAGTGAGGCTCTGACACTTTATCAAAGAGCGGGGAAAAAAAAGAAAGATCAGTCTTTATATTCTGGGCAGATGTCCAATAAGAAACTCCAGCAGAAGATTAAAGTCTTTAACATGAAAGAGAGATCTAGTGCAATGTGTAATATCTAGCAGTTCTAAAAATAAGCGTGTTTGTCAAGCCTGCAACAATCAGGCTGATTGCTAGCCTTGACAGCATGACATACAGCTTGCAATCTGGCACAGGGGAAAAATGTTATTCAAATATCTTCACAGGCAAACTGGCCTTTGCATTTACAGGAGAGAGACTGCTCAACAGCTCTGGCCTGGCATGCCTAGTCCCTCTCCCCAGCTGTGACATCCCAGTTCCTGAGAAAGACAGTTTCTCAGGAGCATTCAACAAATACCTCTGCCTGATCTTGAAAGTCTGAAGAGACACTTCTAATGGTCTTGCCATAGAGCGGGAGTCCCTGGCATGTCTGCTGGAGTGTCACACGTTGTGATTGAGTTGTTCCAACTGCCATCAGGAGAAGGGGAAAGGTAAGTCCAGAGAGGTGATGATTCTTCAGCAAGCAGTGGCAGAGCTGGGGCTAGGACCTCTCTCCACCCCAAAACACTGAGAACAGATAACTGACCAGAGAAAGGACTGTACGCAGAGGATGAGTGCTTGTCTGCTGATTGATTTCACAGAGTACTTTCTTTTGAACGCCAAGTCCTCCTCTGGGAGCAGGAAAGGAGCACTACACCAGATCCAGCGACAGGGGTGGGGCTTGGGGGAGGAAGAAAACTGGGGTGGAAAAGCCATGTAACTTGGCCGTAGCCATAGAGGAAGCTGATGTTCAAAGTAGGATTCACATATGGAATTGCTTTCTTCCCACTTCTAAGCATGCTGAAGGACCACTACATACAAGATCAGGATACGGGACAACCTACCAGTCCATGCTCAGAAAGCTGCTTGGTATTTGTGGCCAGAAATCTGAACAGTGGCACACAGAGGAATTCAGTTTGCTTCCTGAGAGGGAGCTGCTGTCGCTGGGCTGCAAGTGGTAGCAGTGCTCTGCTCCTGGGCCGACACAGTGCTTCTCCGAGGGAGGCATCAACGCACAGGCACCCCTTTGGCAGATGCTGAGCTCCAGTCAGAGCTGGAGTAGGATCAAGAGCAAACTATATGCCCTAGTAAAGAAGCCCCCAGACAGTAAGCATTTGTTCTTTCTAAGAAGTATGATTGACCTGATTTGCTCTTGAAAGGAAAAAGGTTTTAAAAACTCACTTCAGCTTTCATCTCTTCCTAAATGGGGATGAAGTCGGACAGTCAGTGCTTCCTGTGAGTCTGAGACCTGCAATGAAATCTCTGGGTATGAAACTCTAACACCCTGTCCCTCATCTCTCCTGGCTAACCTTCCTGTGCACTCCATGAGCTCCACATTTGCAAACCACTCCTTTCATTTCCAAGTGTCCTTCTGATCCCCTTTTATGCATAGGATTTTTTTTTTTGCTTATTTTTTCTTTCCAGGAAGCCAAACACTAAAATCTGAACTTGAACATAATGTTAACCTTGCTAAACCCTGTTATAGGCCAAAAGAACAGCCACATGAATTACATAGCTAATGTTCTTCACCACCTCATTAAAATCCAGGACAGCTGAATGCAGATGCTCACATGACCAGAACTGCAGGCGTTTGCAACCCTTCACGTTAATAAAATTCCAGAGTACTTTATTAAAACATTGCAGCTCCAACCACTCCCCAAGACACCTCTGGGGTTTGTGAGCCTGAGGAAAGAAAGCATCAGGCAACAGAACTATTTCTGGTTCTGGCAGGCATCCTCTGCTCACAAATAAAGTCTTTGATTCCTGTAGCTTTTTTTCTTCTTTTAAATGCAGAACTTATGACTTCATACTTTCTTCCCGGGGCTAAGTAGTGCTGGTTCATACCCACTACTGCACATCACCTTCTAGAGTAAATAACTCCTCATGCTCTGTTCCTGTGAAAGTAAAATACAAGCTTCTGACTCCTGTCATCTGGGGCAGGTCCTATTTTTATGGAAATTCACTGGGTTTGGAAAAATACAACGGTTTTAGGGAAATACAGCCACAGAGAGCTGGCTTAGTGTCTCATGGTTTGTCCCCAGGGCTGGACTGGACGGGGAACACCCAGTTTCACTTACTAGAGGTTGGACCAGAGTTCAGTCATGTGCTCCTTAACTGTTCCTATGCCAGTCCACAAGGCTGCTGCCTGTGCTGTTAAGAGTCTGCTGCATCTCTAAGGGAACCACAGGGAATTGTACTATACTTGCTATAGAGAGAGGCATTGGATATACTGGGTCCATTAAACAGTTTGAAATCGGTCAGAAAGTTTAGGTAATGAGAAATGACCTTGTGGTAGCATTTTGAGTGAGAACTAGGAAAATGTTCCCATATACAAACATGTCCAAAATGTCTCTAGTTTCTGGGAAAGCCTTGTCCAATTCATCTTTGTAAGGTAAGCAATTAGTTAAATAGCTATAATTTATGTGCTCACTCACCCATAAGTGTGAATTGCAATTCCGTGCCTCCTTGACCCTAAAGAGATATGTCTGGGTTTAATGACTCTAATTCAGATGGTATTTTACCCACAGACACTGTTGGCGACGTCAGCATTTCTTGCATGACAGGGTAAGGGTTCATTACTCCGGGAGAGCAAATCCAAAGCCATACCTAGGAACAGATCCAACACTAGTCTAGCCACGCTCCAGCAATCCGCTTCTGAGCGTCCAACAGCCTGAGCACTGCTGATTGAATCTACCATCAGCGATGTGTTTTTTGAGATCCCAGCTGTTACCCTGGGCTCACCAGGAGGACTGGCATGCGAAGCTTTCAGGAGGGAAAGAAAGATCCTGTTCTCTGCCAGTTTCAACACTGCTGTGTGATGTGTAGGAGGCAGCAAAGCATGTCCAGAAACCAGCTAGGCTGGAAGAACAGCCAAACCTTTTGTGAGCGGGGTTCCCACTTTCAGCTGAGCAAAGGCACTAATGTTTCCGGAATGCATTATTTCTGACATTTAAAAATGCCTGGCTTTACAAAAGTTCAGTAAAACTTGGCTTTACTACAGTTAGTATGAATTTTACCATTGATTTCAGCAGAGCTAGAATTTTACCTTGGACATACAGGCCCACAAATCATCTATAAAAAAATCCACCTATTTAAACTTACTGCAAAACGTTTTTGTAGTCAGGTTTACGATATAAGATGAAAGATCACACTGCCAGTTTAAGTTGAGTCAGACGCTGAAAGCCCTTTCGCATTTAAGGCATGATACTTGGGAATAGGATGACAGCCTGTACCATTTCACTCTTTAGTAGCACATAATAGAGCAAGTGCCACCTGTTACAAAGGCTGTCAGCACTCTCTTCGGTGGAAGGGTGATCAAACAATGAAAAACACTTGCCTGATCCAGTCAGGATTTATGATGACATGCTTCTGAGTACATTTTGGGTTTTAACTGTAAGAAAAAATACAAACATGAATGCATCTATCTACATCACTGGCCTTTGCCCCTGAGCTGGCAAATTTCTTTATTCCTCCTTTCGCCTTTTACATATTTTGCTTGCAAATATTTTATTCCATATCTGCTTGCAAAGTTGCTTCCTCCATAACATTTCCCTTGATCACCTCTTTCAGACACCCCATTACTGAGTTGCCCCAAATCTACACGAAACAAAATCTGCTCAAACTCACCAGGATGAAGTTAGGTTTATAATTTTTCTTCCAGTTCTTCCTCTTCTCCTCTGTTGTTTAAAGTTAAGAGAACCAGTTTCCAGCCAGGCTGTGTGGGCAGGAGACCCAGTAAGAATGGAGGCCATTCCTTTCTGCAGAAGTGCCTACGAGGATCACCCTCTGTTTAAAGAGTCCTGCTTGCCATCGTAAGAAGGATGCATATGGCTGGCTTCCATTTTTCCACACTGCCTTAGCTTAAGGAGAATATTTTTTCTCTCTCACTTATAAATAAATTTCGTAAGTTCCCTGAAGGCTTTGGGTGAATTGTGCCAGATGAACCTTGTTTGTTAGGATACTTAGCACAATTACCATATAACACCTGTTTTGTTATGACATTTCCCATATGTACAATCAATCCACTGTAGCCACCCAGAGCCCGAGGACTTACTTCACTTTGTACTTAAGGTTTGTTTCTGTTTGTTTAAATAAGCATTTAAGGCAAAGCAAAGTGGAAATCCCAGCATTTGATCAGGTTCTGGCAAGTAGCTCAGAGAGCTGCACAGCAAACCAAGGAGGAGACTGCAGAGGTGCATTTCTACCCCGCCACGGGCATGCTTGGAGAAATGGGGATGATTAAAATGAAGGTGACAGAAAAGACTACTGCTTAAGCTGTGATCTTGCAAAGACTTTGAAGCAGGTGAGCTTTTAGGGCAATCCAGGACCACCCCGATGTCCTTAGCTGTCTCTATGACTGCAGGAATTGAGCAAATAAGGTGCTTCTTGCAGGCTCCAGATTTGAAGCTCCAGAGTTTGTGAAAAGCCTGGGAGGAAAGGGCAGAGTTGCTCACATGCTGGAGTGCTTCAGGTCCCCCTTTTTAGTCCTGTCCCCCTCAGCAGGCCGAGCTATGTCTGCACCATCATGCCACTGTGCTCCTGACCATAGTTGAGCCCCAGCTGCCTCCGTTTGTCTTCTCTAACCACATCACAGCCTCCTCCAGCTTGGCTCTGATGCACGCAAGCCAGCTTCTTCAGGGGAAGGATGGAGCGTGGAGAAGGTGCTGGTGGGCAAGTCACCTCCTGCCTGCACACATGGGCCCGATGCAATTGTTACACTCCAAAAGGGCCAGGAGACCTTGGACATGGGGGTGCAATTAGTGGTCCCACTTTCTTGGGGATGTCTGCTGAAGGTGTGGAAGACACAGCAAGGGAATTTCTCCTCACAGCTCAACCCACTGCTCTCCACGATGCTGTCATGTATGTGTGGGAGGCAGCCCGTGCTTAGTAGAGTGAGCTGATGGAGCATCTCCTTTGTGTAAAATCCCATTGGTACCACAGATGACACACGCAGAATCACAGAATCATGGGAAAACTGAGGCTGAAATGGACCACAGGCACGCTCCAGTCCAACCTGCTGCTCACAGCAAGGTCAGCTATGAGAGCAGATCAGGTGGCTCGAGGCTTTATCCAGCTGGGTCTTGAAAACCTCCCAGGATGGTGACAGCACAACCTCTGTGGGCAGTGACTTCCAGTATTCAGTTGTCCCCATCATGAAAAAGCTTTTTTCTGATATCCATTCTAAACCTCTTGTTTCAATTCATAACCATTGCTCCTTGTCCTGCTGCCACGCACCTCTGTGAAGAACCTGCTTCCATTTTCTCAACAACTTCCCTGTAAGTACTGAGGGGCTGCCCTTTATGTCCTCCCAAGGCCACCTCTTCCCCAGGCTGAACAAGCCCAGTTCTCACTGGGCAAGTGTTCCAGCCCTGACCACCTCAGTGGTCCTCTGCTGAGCTCGCTCCAGCTTATTGGTGTCTTTCTTGTATTAGGTGGTCCAGCATGGAACTTCATGTGACTGGGATGAAGACAGAAAAACATCAGCTGTAATAGCACTACCTGCGTTGGGTTTTATTTTGTGCCTAATCACAGGCACAGTGAAGTTTTGCTTCACTTTCAGCTTTGTGAAAATGTCATGAAGAAAACTTTATTGGACGTGCTTAGAGAAGATTGTATTAGTTTGTTGCTATCTTTTGGATTTTGGTAATACTAGAATTTTTTTTAAGAGATATACAGAATTAGGAACTCCATATATGTAGTTTCAAAGCACATAAAACATGTAGAGTACTACTGCTATTCTGAAACATTTTCTTTTATATCAGTCAGATTTGCAATATATAGATCTACAAAATCTACCATTTGGTTAATTTTTTTTTTATTCAGAATTAGAAAGCTTCAAAGTTATTTTCAGATTTATTTTTCCAAAAGATTTATTTTTCCAAAAATTTGTTGAATCACAGTGGAAAACTCTACCAAAATGCCAGATTTCAGCACACAGTTATTTTTCCAGTATGAAAAAAATGCTTACATTGAAAGATGAGTCAGTTAAAAAGTTTATGAATCTGAAGCAGTTGTTATATTAATGTCGAATTTTCTAAGGGATGGATTCTTATTTGATAGAAAGTGGCATGCCAACACGCCACCAACTGCAGCTGACAATCTGATCCTGAATGCAATCTCCCAACTCAAAAAGTAGAAATGCATTCAAAAAACAATTAGAAAAAAATCATGCCGAAAAGGCCATCAAGAACAATTCAATGAAAAAGATGTAGGTGCACAGGGTGTCATTATACTATGGATTGCTGGGTACTCAAAGGATTTACTGAATAAAAATATGCTTGTCCTGTTCTGATAATGTTCTCCCATCATTAGGTGCCAGACACTGAGCAAGACTGGACTGAGCTACGTGGATCCTTGGTCTAGCACAGTTCTGTCACTCTGATTTTTTTTTTTTACTTCCTCAAAAACTAACAACATGCTAGCTATCATCAGTCACACAGTTCTCCTTTATATAGTAGAGACTACTGTACTTCTCTGATTCTCAAATGAAGCCATGCTTAACTTTATTTACAAATATTTTGTGAAATACAAACTGTGCGGTGCAAAACATTGCTGTGCTTAATTTCTGTAAAAATATCCATTTAAGACATCCCAACTGACATCAGTCACTGAGAAAAACGCATTTAAAATATCTACGCTCTGACTTGTTTTTGCACAAGAAATCACATGCCACAGATGCACATTTTGTTTTGAACTACAAACTTCAGACTTTTTTTTTCTCCCTGCGAGGCATACTGAGCTACCACTGCTGAGTGGTGCAGGGATTTAGCAGGCACAGTTAGCAAAGAACCCCCTGGAAATCCCATCAGTGTGTCAAGACTGATGTTATTGATGTATATGGGGAGACTTCTCATTCCAACCCCTGCTGCTCCTTTAGAAACCCAGAGGATTGTTAACATGGTTAGAGAGAGTTCATGAACTCTGCTCTGTATGAATGCAAAGCCTCTGGAACATTGATATGGAAGTGGAGACTCTCTTGCCTTTGTTTCTATTCATGTTCCTTTACATAATATTTTAATGATTAAGAACCAGATTTAGCCCTCTGAGATGCCTGCTGACTCCTCTGAAGTTACCCGATTGTAACCAAACGCAGAATTTAATCCTGAATTTTGTAAAAATGAGGTGATAAAAATCCCAGCTCTTCCAACTTCACAGAACTTTTAAATAAAACCATCCCCTTTGGCTCCTGCCATCTATTGTTGATTCTACTAAAAAACAAAAGAGAAAAGGAAGCTTAAAAGACACAGCACAACTCTGTGGATCTGGCTTTTGTGCCAGAGGCATAAGCACAGAGTAAGTTCCTTCCATGTCTTTTTTACCAGTGCTACACACACTCCACCAGGCAAGTGAAGGGCCTGATCCCTTCTAGCATCCTCAGGGATACAAATGGCTTCTAAGGTGGTAGATGTAAAGCTGCTTTCCCCCAGCAGCCAGAGGTTCAACTGCAGGAGCTGAGCTGTGCCATCAGAAGGTATGCCGCAGCATGCTCATGGAGTGCCAAATTGCTCATTGAGCCATTTCGCAGCATTCTCAGGATAAGCCAGTTCCCACCGGTGTAGTGTGAACCACTGAGGTGACCATGAAGTATAACATGAAGCAGGGAATTACAACAGTCATTCCTTAATTTACCACACCTAAGCCTCACTTGAGAAAAACAAGTTTTTTGCTGGCCTAGGTCCAGGTCCTTCCCTGCTGCCAGCCTGCCACCAGCCTCCTCCATTGCCTACCCTCCCTCTCCAGAGAGGTTCAGCAGAGCTTCTTAGACTGGGTCCCGTTCTTCACCCGTAAAGTGCTCTCACTTCACGAGTCAGGCACCACGTACTGGCTGGGAACTGCTGGAAGGGAGGAAGGTCTATGCTATAACCTCACAGACACTTCTTGAACTACCTATTTACAAGGCACAGCTGAGATGCCCCCCCTCCCCCCTTTTTTTAATATAGCTTTCTCTTTTTGACAGCTTGGACTCTTTTATATTCAGTGGGCCAAATTCTAAGGAGTATAAAATTGATTTAGCTTGCATACAAAAGGTCATCTTACACTGTGCTCTGAATTTCAGTTTTTTGGTACTCTAAAGTTATAGGATGAGTTACGAAATGTACAATAGCTACTGAACAATTTTAAACACCTTATAGTTATAACTAATAAAATGTTTACAGCTAGCACATAATTAAGAAAACTGCTTGATACAGCTCTCGGCCGGTAGATCACTTTGGGAGAGTAAATACATGCTGCAGCAGCAACCTAGTTTTTACCAGGAGTCTGTTCATAATAATAGCTGGGGCAGTCACTTAATTTTCACAGCTATCACTCTGAGTAACTTCTGAAAGACGATGAGATGGAGCTCAGACATGGAGAAAAGAGAGATCCTTGACTGTCCTCTCTACCATACCTTCTCATTTTGCTGGCTTGCTTCATGTGTTTAGGTATAAGGAAGTTTAAATAAAAGGTTCTAGCCTGAGACTGTAAAGAAATGCAGTGATTTCAGATGTGATGGTTGATGAACGTGGTGGTTGATGTAACCTGAGACCACATGTTCTCTGTAGTAAAAAAAAAAAAAAGAGATTTATTGACAGCTGCTTGTGGACACAGCATTTTGTTCAAACCAAATGCTAAAACAACAAGAAGCCTACTGCCGCTGCCACCACCAAAGCCACAAGCAAACAGCTCATATCTTGGAACTGAAGTCTAACTAAACACACCGCCTCTCTGCATCTAGAGAGCGTGTGGCCAGATGAACGCTGAGCAATTATTGCCATTTCTGGTTAGCTCTGCCTAATGATAGGCCATAACACTTTTATGTTTTTATTCTGTTTTCAGTTGACATTTATCCAGTGTCACGCTCTCTTGCAGTGTAAACTTACCTGTCTTCAACAGAAATAAAACACATTTCAACCAGCTACATTTTGCCATTAGATGTAAGATTGCTCTGCTTATACTGTCAATGATCCTGTCATTTTTTTCCAGAGTGTTGTATGATATTGTGCTTCTGGGTCCTGCTATAACAAGTGAAGTCAGGAATTCCCTTCTCAGAGTGAAGCCTTCATTGCTGATGGCTGTATTGACATGGAGATGATGGCTGAGGGTAATGTGTATTGAAGGCACAGCAGCCTGCTGAGATTGGTGATAGTCATTCCTGAAATGCTTAATATAATCTTAAATTTTTCACTGTTTTGTCAAGCAAGAACACGCTTGGTTGGAAGGTATCATCATTTCAAGAGTTCGGGTCTGAACCTAGTTTTGTTTTATATATCTTTTAGACATGAGAGCACATGTGCAGAGTCCTGAAGTTCTTCCTTGTATCCAGGTCCTCTTACTCAGCAAAATAAGCAGAAAAGGCATCACAGTCATCTTTATATTTGGCTGCAGGCTGTGTGGGATTTCTGTTCTTAGCAGTGCCAGTCCACCTGCATGCAAATCCGCAGCAAAGTCCAAACACAGCTCTCCCGTTATCTAAAAGGGTTCATCAGTCTTCAAGAAGGGAGAACCTACTGCCTCTTCTGGGCACCCAGCTCCCCCGAGTGATAAGAAGGATGCAGACACATTATGTATCTTCCAGAAGGAACATGACACAGAAACCCTGATTGTGCAGAAGTCTGTCAGTTCAGGCAGACACTGAAAAGCAAACCTTGCCCTCTGCTCTTTCTTCATCCTAAGGTGAAAGGACCACTGAGATCAGTGACTTACGATTGATCATCGTTACTATCTGTCATGATTAACTTTAAGAATACGAGACCTTCGTCTTCATTTACGTGACTGCAATATCCCTGGCTGTGGTGCAATTTTGGGGATAGGATGCAAAGGAATAGTCCTTTGAGATGACATGGCTGGTCCCTGTATATTCTCTTCATGTCTCAGGGAGCAAATTTTGGATTTGCTCATCCAGCCGGAATATAAATGACCATTTCTGCTGCCGATGCATAAACCAGAAAAGATCCCAGGCCATCCATCAACTGTTCTAGAGCAATCCTTAAATGTAGCGGCAATATGTGTTCACCCACATGCTCTTGCTTGCTGCTTGGATAGGAATCATCCCTTCAATACATTTGAGGTTGAACCTCCCAGATAACTTTTTTACTAGCTTTTAGCTGTTCTGTAGTCAGAAAATAAAGGGTTAAAAAAACCCCTTTATCTGTTTTATCACTGAATTTATGATTATTAGCTTACAAAATTAAATTGCACAGAGAAAGGTCCAATGGTTTGGAACTTGGAAACATAACTTTCATACAAGTCTTCATTTCAATTTCTCATCAATAATTCTCAGAGGATGGCTTAATTTTATTGCCAAGAGTTTTTATTTTTATGAAGGGCATTTTCTTGAAAATAACAAATGATTCAGGTGATTTATATCTATTTTTAAACGTAACACCTTAGTATGCACTCTACCTTATTATGGACGTCTGTCACTCATGCTTCAGTCCAGTGGAATTACTGGTGAAACTATGACTAATAAAATTGGTTGTGAACCAAAATTCAATAACAGCAAAGTTAATTACATGTTTGCAAGAGTATAAACTTACAGTTTGATCAATATGTAAATTCTGACCTTCAATGGTCTTTTCAGCCTTCTTTTAAGCTTTTAGTCTTGCAAAGATTAACTTAACTGCCTAGAACTTCCTTTTATGAAGTTACCAGAATATGAGAACAAAGAATTTCAAATGGTGACCTTATATTTTTTAGAAATTAAAAAAAATACAAACTATAGATGCTGTAAGTACTCATTCATCTGACTGAATAGCAGCATTAAACTAATACATATTTACTATACAAAGAATAGCTACTTAACATTTTTGATATTTATTTTCATATAAACTATGCTATTAACTATATTAACACAGCATGCTTGAAACACACTGTTTGAGACTCCTGTCCGAAGTGAAGAGTTCTGTACAAGGGATGGTTGTTGAATTAAAGCATTTTTGAAGTTATTTGTTTACGTATCAACAATAGTCTTTCTCTGAATGAATGACTACTTTTTTATCTACCTTTCCCGAAGTGGATCTAAAGACACCAGTGCACTTGGTTTTACACTGCTTCTTCTAGGGAATCCATTTCTCTTGCAGATTAAACAGGCCTATCATAGCCTGTATTTAACATTGCTATGGATAGTAATAAGCTTGACACACACAAGCGTTATTCAGGGCAGTCAAGAAAACACGTTTTTGGACACATAACTTTCTGGTTAAGCTCTAATCTGACCTTGGGATGACATGTTGTTTGAGTGAACGATTTGCAGAATACTGCCAGCTGCACCACAAAAATTCACTGAGAAGCACATTGTTTCTATCTAGACATTCATCACTTGTATGTTTGCTTGGCTGGTTTTGCGTGTTACGTTTATGTCCTCAGAGTCAGCAGGGAATTGCAGTGACGAGGACAGAAACTGAAGGAAGTCCTAGCTCAGACATGAATATCTCCTATTGTGTAATATGAGGTTGTATTTTTCTGGAGGATTTGTGGTTACAAAGCAAACCACAAGACCAAAGCAATTGGATGCTTTCTAGCATGTTTGGAATGACCGAATGACTTCTACAGTAGGACATAGGTGCTCCTGTTCAGCTCTTAGGCAGCTCTTAAACACTGAAGTAGGTTGCTTGATGGACACAGAAAGGACTGACTTATTTTAAAATAACCTGCAGAATTTCACTTAATTTTTTAAATGATTATTCCCTCAGGAAGATTATATGTCTGATTGGGAATAACAGAGAGTACTTTATTTGGGAGGTGTGGAATCTTATGGCTTACCTAATCGTAGCTTTGCTTCTGGAGCCTCCCTCCATGTCCTACCATCCCACTATTTCTAGATCTATCAAAGGTCCCAGCTGTTCCTCTTTTCCTTGTGATTGGCTTTGTCAGTGCTAGAGCAGAAGTCCTAGCCCAGGAAGGTTTACTCCTTCATTTTAAATGACCACGGGAAACTAATTTCTCTCCTGATTTAAACTGATATCCTCTGCTATTGTTAGTGTTACCTGGGAGCTTCTATATGCTTCATGCAATTAATTCCTCGATTTCTGTCTTCTTAGGGTAACAGAATTACTGAAGAGAATAAAAGAACCAAACAACTTAATTTGGTTTAGTATCCGCAATCATTTCAGGCCTGACTAAAGGGGGAATAATGTTGCACGGGAACGGTGTTTTAAATGTACAAAATGAGAACATTATACACATCACAGGAACATAGGTGGTCAGTCTATAACATCATGGAAAGCTTACTCTAGAGTCCAGCCCAGGAGGTACTCTTTAGAAGGAGGTGTAGTCCTTCCTGATCTTGAGCATCCCTTTTCGCCAGCACTGACACAACCGGGAACCAGAGGACCCAAGCGGCTTGCATAAGGCCCTCGGTACCTTGCAGAACTGGCTGCAGCGTTTCTGTTGATGAAAAAGCCAGAGCTGCATTACTGCTCATTGCTGGAGTATAAAGTTTAGAGTATTTTGCATGGTGTTTGCTAAAGAAGGCTAAAAAAGGCTTGGTAAGGTATAATGAATGTATGTTTTGCCCTTGTTGATGCGATTTAATTACAATGCTGAAATAGAAAAGCGAGTGTAAAGCATCAGGCAACACACGAAAAGCGAACCTAGCGAGAATTACTTGGTCATTGAAATCTAAAAGTCAGGAAGGTTTCGATCTTTGGGCTCACCTATAATTTGTGCACCATAAATGTAGACTGAAGTCGTTAGGGACTTTGTAATGACAGTGCTGTCTATAACAGTATCATCAAGCAAGACATTGGCATAAATCATTGGCACTTTGCAAAGTGTCACTTCTGTCAACCTCCCAGTGATGTGATCTTTAGTCTTTCAAATCTATAGACTGGCATTTGGATCAGCTAAGCACCTAACATCCTGTCTTGCATATTAAAGCTGCTTTAGCCAATATCTAAATGCTGAAGTAATGCCTGCTTAAAAATATTTTTGAATTATTTGCATAATATAATCCCACTACTTTAAAGCTTTCCTTTAGGGCATAACTGTACAGTCTGTCCTCTGTTGATGAATTCACAACTACCTTAATCAATAATAAAAAAAATTGCTATTAATTGAAGCAAGAAGCCCTGTAAAATGACTAAATGGATGCTAAGAAAAATCAGATACTAAAATAATCACAGTTTATATAATACTTTCAATCAAATGTTATGAAGACTAAAGCTTTTCAGTTTGAAATTGTTTTAGATAATATACAAGCCTTTTATGGATAGGAATTGTGCTTGTATGGATTGATATAAATAGACTAAATAACATAAGAAGATTTAGTAACGGCTGAAAGTGGACAGCAAGCAAAGAAAGGTATCTTCCATCTCTCAAATGAACCTCAACACTGGAACTCAGTAACGTAGCACCTCTCTGGACAATACTGAAATCCTATCGGAATTGCCTTGTTTCCCCCTGGGTGAGTTTTTAGAGACGATATATTGCTAGATGTGTAAACACCGCTGGGTATGTTCCCAGCACTGGATGTCTGTTAATGTTACTGATAAATTGTTAGAAGGTCCCTAGTATGGTCTTGTTCAGTGACTGTTGTGTTAAGAACATGCATTGACTGGTACAGATGTTGTTGTAACGGCTACCTGAAGCTACTAAGAAGCATGTGCAGAATTTTCAGGTATCCTTATGACTATGCTGAGATGGCAAAGTATAGTCACTTCATTATACTCTTCTCCTCCTTCCTCAAGCTATTACAGCTCAGGGCTGTATCTTGTATGAGATTTTAGAAGGGTTTTCTTTTGGATTATGAACATACTTGTTGAAGGCACTTTAAGAACCCTTGTACTCTGTGCCAAAGCCAAACTGATTGATATACCTACTATGTAATTTAAAAGACATTGCATTTATATACACAGATGCAATGAAAGGCATGACATCACCTTTGCCACAAATAAAAATACATGTAGCTCTATGAAAGTCAACAAATTCCTGATCACCTACACCCAAGACTAAACTAGCTTACTCATATTCTAGAAGGCATGTGCATCTTAGATGGCAGATGTTTGGAAAATGCTAGATTAGACAAGTGGATTCATTCTCTTGCCCACTGGTCTCTGGAAGTTTGTGAAATAATTCTAAAGTGCCTATAAAAGGTTACTAAAAACTAGACCTGTTTTCAATACATTTAGGTATCCTCTCCTCTGTTGAAAAAATTGAAGAGGTTGAATGGAGGGAAATGAGGCATAGCAATTAGATTAACATTAAGCATCTTCAAACTCAGGCTGAGTTTTAAGAAAGTTATATATTATAGGTGTTCAGATTTTACAAAGGTCTTACAGAATTCTGGCTTAAGTAGCTGTACAGTCTCATTTGTCAGTAAATAAACAAATCTAGAACTATTATTTAGAATATTGTGGTGTATGTAAGCTCTGTGATGGACTGAAGCACTATTGTTCTATATCCTTTGTCCAAACACAACATAATTTTGGTTTATAATTGCCATCACAACAGAAGTGGACAGTAGAAGAATGGCAACATTCTCACAAAAACTTTACAATGCTGCGAATCACAGATGGACGACCTCACAAATTGATTTTATTGTGTTTTTGATTGCCAAAGGTAATAAATGAGTAACTTAGCCAGGTTGTACCAATAAATTTGAAGCAAAATGGCTACAAGTGAACATGATATAAACAAATGTGCTCAGAGTTGAAAGACTTATACCTCTTTTGGCATAAAAGCTGCCATATCTTTCTAGATATGTTGAAGTCTTCAGTGTTTAATTTGGAAAACCTCTTTTACAGGCAAGAGGAAAAGAATAAAATTCTACATTATAAGCCTTTAATGATCGGAAGTGCAAGCAATAGATGTAGTTTCTTATTTAAAAGACTAGAAGATATTTTAGAATTAACTTGGAAATATAATAAGAGCATCATCCATCATCCACCTGAAACTCAAAGGAGAAGCCCCTCTTCCACCTTTGTTATTTAATGTTAACATATTCAGAGCATATCTCCTAGGGGTTTTTTGTGTTTAAGCTGTGCAATAGTGAAGTCATAGCTTTCTGTAAAGATCAGGAAGGAAAAGTGAACTAATATTTGCATTTCTGCTTACTGATCTTGTTTGTCCATAAGCTCAAAAAATATCTGTTCATGTTTACATGACTTTTTCTACCATGAACTATGTTAAGTGATGAGGGATGAGACCATATCTGTGTATTTAAAGGGATAAAAAGAAAGAATTACAAGGAAGATTTCTATCAAGTGTTTGGCTAGTAATTGGAAACAAAAGAAGAAACCATCAGCACTGAAATTAATTACTACCCTGCCATGGGCTTTATGGGGCCAGGATTTTCTTCCCTAGGATGCGGACCAGAATAAGAAAAACAATTGCACAAATCATAATGGATTCAGGGATAAGTCTGGAAAATAAAGAGATGGTACTCCAACTCCATTTCCAGTCTCTCTGTAGGTACATGTTTCATCTAACCGATCAACAGCAAAACAGAAGCTCATTAGATTTCATAGTTAACATTTCATTGCAATGAACAAAATTCATTGCATCCAAGGCAGGGGCAGAGGAGTGGTCTCAACAGAAGAAACAACCCTCCCTTGACACTCCATTTCTTCCTTATAATGGACTTAGCATGCAAGGAGCTGAATGATTTCACCAGATACTGAGGTCAATGAGCTAAATTCTCTGCTCTTATACAATGTCACTGTAGCGTAACTCTGCTGAAGCCAGTTAAGTCAGACCAGTGGAAAACTGGTCCAAATGAGAATGGATCTGTCCCAAGAAGCAGTCAAGATGCTCAGCAACTCAAGAAAATGCCATATCTCTTATAGCATAGCTTCTTGGCAGAATATCAGATGGGAGAATAAGATTAAGGGAAGTCCCACTTCCTTTCTGGTTTAAATGTGCTCTCTCACTTAACACAGAATATTGTCCTTCCCATACATATAAGCAGCAATAGTTTGAATGAAACATAGCACTTCAAGCAACAATTGCTCCACACCTAGAAAAAAACCCAATTCCACTAATTCAGTGCTGGAGGCCACTGAGTGGCAGGGTAGCCTTATATCACTATAGGCATAAATTTCTTCAGGACCAAGCCTGAATCTCTTTGTAGTGCTCAGATGGACAAGCCCTCTCAGTGAGATTTCATCTGTCTGCAGAGAGCTTTACTGATGGGTGTGGACATACCTGAGAGCACAGCTGCTTGCTCTCTGACTCCTGAACCCTGAACTTTTTATCACTCTCTCCAGTTTTCTTCTCTTCACTTTTGAGTTTTATCTACTTTAAGAATTCAGTGAGATTTCCTGCATCGTCTTTTCTTTCCAAGCATTGTTCATGATGCTTCCACTTCCTCTGTTGTTCTGTCACAGACAGTTCCTCTCTCTGCTCTTCTCATTTGCTCCCAGGGCAAGAGTTTGGAGAAGCAGCATCAGCACCTGACTCTTCCCAACATCCAAGATTCAGCTGGCCTGGAAGAAGATAGTAGTAGTAACTAATAACTTCACTGAGTAAGCTGTGGGCATAAAATCTCATAGTTTGGGGGGAGGGGGCTGTAAGAGGTTTATTGCATAACTGTAGGTGATAAATGTTACAGGTCAGCTACCAAGGTGGCTGATTTAAGATGTTGCTGTGCTGCTTTCCCCTTCTGTGACTTTCACAGGGGATGAAGCATTGAGTTCTTACTGATTTTCAGGAAATTGGGCCTGACTTTCCCAGGCCCTTTGCAAATGTCTGCTATTATTTAAGCAAGTCTTGAAATTCTTGTACCAGTTCTAATAAAAGGTGTTACTGCTTCACTTATGATTTACCAGGGAGGCTGATGACTACCTGGGATACAGTAGACAGCAACTATTCACCCCTTTAAGTGCCTGGTCCTAAATGGGAGATAGCTGTAGCAAAGTAGTATCTTCTTATTTCCTCTCTTCCTGCCTCTATCACCATCAAAATATTCTCTCTCACCACATCTCATAAGGAGCTTCCACTTGATACGAATTTTATATCTAGTATTATTTGTGATGCTCTGTTTCTCAGTCCCTTTGTAGATTTTGTCAATATAGCTGAAAAAGCTTCAAGCCTGAATGTCACTACATGTTTGTATAACAACATAACAGAACCTGCGCTGGTCAGGGATGCAAGGTGCAACTGCTGTAGTTAATTAACTAGTTTGACTCTTTAGTAGTAAATTGGGTTTTGTACTAATACTGAGACATTCTCAGGATCTGAAGAAGTGGAAAATGCCTTTGATCCTTTGATCTGGCCATTGTCATCCGAATAGTGCAATAGATCAATTTAAAAATGTGTTATATAGTTTAAAATTATAAAAGAATAATCTTGAACCCTGACTTTTAAGATGCAAAGATGTAAGGGGTACTCATGCTTCTTAAAGTCTTCAGGAGATTTTTCAGGAAATGGTTCTCTAGCTTGGCTTCAAGTATTACTTACCCTTACACCTAGTATCTGGTAAAGGAGCTTAGAAAAGTGTTTGCATCCGCAATAACTTATCAGAAAACGTGTAAAAATACTCAAAGACAATGCATACAACTGTTCCTTATGGACTTATGATGACAATATGTATCAGACACTCAGCACATATCTAGGCAGCAGCTAAAGTTCAGCTACTCAACTTTAACCCCCAAGAGGAGGTCAACAGGAAAAAGGAATGCATGTTAAAGCTCACACCGATGTTAAGTGAGATTCCTTCAATGGGCCTTGAAATCCTACTCGAGATATCAGCAGCGGGGCTGAGTGCCTTGGAATGCAAATTGAGCTTGTTACTCGGCATCACAGGAGTCATAAAAGTTCTACATCAAAGATGCAGATACAGGCTGAATTTTATCCAAGGGATATTTCACCACCTACCCAACGCCAGCTTCCAATCTGGGACAATGGCAGGGAATACTTTGAACTACTTGTCATGGCAGGACATGTAAAATACTGCTGATTAGACTCCTGGCTTCACAAATACTTTATCATTGTTTGTTCCACTAAATTAACACCAGAAATGCAAGATCGTGGAACAAAGGCTCCATGAAATGCTTTAAAAGATGAAAATCCTCACACCTTACAACCTCCATTTTTATTGAATGATCTTTCATGTTGGATCTTTCATGTATCAATAAAAACAAAGCAATCTCACTTCTGAGTGTTGCCAGACTAAATCATGAAATGTAGAATTTTACTGGCCATGAGATGCCTCCAAACTTTAGTGATTAATTTTAAACAATTTAGATACACTGCTTCACCTGCAAGCATGGCAAAAAAAAAAAAAATTAAAAAATATCCAAGGGACATGTAAGAGAATGGCACAGATAACAAAAATCCCCCAGTTTTTGTTGTTCATTGTTTAAAGTTCAAAGCACATGAAAGGGCCCAGCAAAGAACCACAGGGATCACATTTTATTCATCTCTTAAATTAGGGGGAAGGATGTACCAAGGAAGTGAAAAATTCAGATAAATTGAGGGGAAATGAAGTGGAGCAATAAAATTCAAAATAATGATAATTTGCATAAACTCAGGTGTTTTACTGTTAGTAGATTGAGCAATTGAATGAAAGGGAATATAAAACCACGCAACAAAAGGCATGCAGAGGATAAAAAAGAGACTGGAACAACATTTTTGTGGTACTTGCCACACAGGTTATAACCTATGAAACAAGACCGATGAAAACAAGACTCAGCAGTTTGGACTTCTTTGTTTCATTCCTGTGATGAAGATGAGAGAAGAGATACATAACTCAAATCAGTTTTTTTTTTTTCTTAACTTCTGGAAGGCTTTAAGATACTGCACTGCAGAATGAGGTACAAAAATGCAGACAGACAGACAGATGAGCAGGAACGTTCATGAGGAAAGGAGACCTGTACCTTTGGTCTTGTATTTAAACCATAATTTTTTTTACGGCTCCTCTTTTTATTTTTTCTGCTGAGAGGACTTTGCCTGCGGTTTCCTTCCATGCCGCTCTCTGTACTTCTCCTTTTACGATCTGAACTCAACCTTTCGTGCTGACGACCCTTCGGTGAAGGCTGTCCTGCCATCACCCACCAGTGAACGCTGGTGAACACCACCACCCAGCAGGCCATAGCAGAGCAAATCAAGCCATAGGGCGTCTGAACCTGTGTCCAATTGCCCTCACACAAGGAAGATGTTTTATACTGTGCAGTTGTTTCCTGCTGAATCTCTGTGCTCTGCTCCCTCTGCAATATTCATTAACACAAGTCACTTGTACAGTAAATATTTATTTAACTTTAAGATTTATATAGTGTCTTTCCCTACAGCATCTAGGTGGTATTTGCAGAAATTAAAAACATAAGTTATATGAAGCTTTCAATAATGTTTTGCATTAAACTGCTACTGTTGTCAGAAATAAATCAGCCATATTGTCATGAAATGAAATAAACCTAACAAAACCCAAACAAGCAGAAGTACAAAATCAATCAACCAAAAGCTAACCAAATAAATGTGGCTTGCATAAATACAAGCAAGAAAGATTGGCTATCAGCTGCATCTCTGAAATACCTAGACATGAATGAAAGCAGGCATCATTAATCTGCATTGATTGCACTTGTTTGCTGTGCCGTGCTTCCTATCTGACCCGAACACTAGCTGGAAGCCATATTGCTAACGTTATTTGTAGGCAGATGTATGTTTGCGGCAGAGACGGCGTTAAAGGCGAGCAATCACGGTAACTGCTAAGTTTAGGAATGTGAAAGGGGAGCATTTTTCTCTGGCAGCAAAGGCAGTTTGAGGGGTTCCAGCCTTGTTGCTCATTTTGTCCTTTGTCTCTCTGTTCATCATTCCAGCGGTTGCTTAAGGGCAGCTATTAGTGCAATTTTGCTATATGGTCAATTGGTGAGTTGTTTTAGATTAAATACCTCCAAAAGCACCATCAACAAAGAAAATCAGAAGGAACAGCAAGCTCCTCCAGTCATTGCACTGATCCAGTTTAGGACACAACCTCACAAACAGCTAAAGCAGCATCACTAAGAGGCCAGTGACCTCTGGGAGCGAGAAAAGAGGGAGAAACAGAGGCTGCAGAAAGCTCTTCAGCTGGCTTTACTGCCAGGGAAAATGCTTGTGTAACTACACACGAAGTTAGGGAGCTGTGCCAGCCTCCAGCGGTGGCTGTGGGAGAAAGAGGGACTTTTCCCTTTCCCAAGGCCCTCAGATGTCTGAAGCTGACTCTGGCCACTACAGGCTTACAGATACGGAGCTGCGTGTGAGCTGCTGTTTTAACGCTGCACACACCATTGCTTTGCTTTTGCTTTTCGTGTTGGGCTACATGCTCAACCCATGGTAAGGCAAAGCACTTAACTGACTAACTTCACACATCCGAGTTAGGAAGGCTGCAATAAAGAAGTAGTTTGCCGTTTGCATGCATGGTTTCCATAGGTTTCCTTTAGCGATGGGTTTCTCCCGTAATAAAATACAAAAAGAGAGCGAGGCAGCCCAAATCTGCCACAGTGCTTCCAACTGAGCAGTTCCCATTGAAAGGCGGCCAATCTGCTAGGTGCCTATGTGGAAAGCCAAGCACTCTCAAAAATCTAATCCACTCTCAGAGCACCTTCTGCTCCATGATCTATATTCCTATTTTACCTTTTCACCAGCTGATTATTTAAGTTCTAAAGTGTGCTGGATTAAGTTTGGTTTTCATTTGTAGCCCGTCACAGAAATAACATTATCCAGCTGTAGAAGAGAGCAAAAATGAATCCAGAGTGGTTTTACTTGCATATCAGTCCTGCAGCCATGACTCTCCCTGCTTGCATTAAGCGGGATTTATTTTTCCCTTTGTGAAGAATCAGTGGTTTGACTTATGATATTACTTAGCATGATGATGCTAGTGCAGGGACCGGCTCTTATTACAGCGATTTGGTAACAGATGCAGATATAAATGAATATACCTTAGAACAGCGTTTTCCCATCTTCCTCCTTTCAGTACCATATCGTGCTTTTTAAAACATCCTTTACAACTCCTTGCTAAGGAAACCCATCTGCATCATTCGCCCCTTTAAAGACCATCTTTGGTGAAATAGATTTCACAGGCAATGTAGTGAAGGTTTCATAGGAAATTGGATTTTTTTCCTCACTTTGTTGTACGAAAGGTTAAAATTTATTTCTGTTTGATCATGCACACCTCAAAGATGTCCCCTGCAGGCTCTGTCTGTTGCAGTTAACATGGGTTTAAAGAATGCTCTCTAGGCCATTTTGCAGTGAGAAAGTAGTAAGTCTTACATGGAAATGCAAACAAAACCTTTAAAGCTTTTGATCTTCTTGGGGACTTGATGAAATCTCTTGAGCAAATTGAAGGATTACATGCAACAGCAAATATGTACAAGTATAACAAATTAACTGTAAATGATATAACTAATCTAAAATGGAAGTATACGATGTTACTGTCTTATGGCAGCATTTGAACTTTGTTTCACTAAAACTCAAGGATATTTTAAAAGAAATGGTAAATGACTATTGACTACAAATATTCATTCAAATGCAAAAGAGAATTGCTCTGGGGTTTCTTTTCCTTTAATCTCCTTCTGATTTGATCTAAGCACATCCTTCTAACCTTAATGCAGAGGGGCGGGAGGGAGTGGGGGGGGACAAGCTGTGAAATTCATACTGCTAATCCCCTGAGGACTTTCTAATCAGACAAGAGCCACTAGGGAGATAGTTTCCTAAAGGTCTTTTGTTTCTCCTCATGTAAAGAACACAGAAAGCAGGTACGCTGCTGCGCATGGTACACTGAGACTTTTGCATGGTAAAACAATAACACTTTGAAAGGCAGCAGGATTACCATATCTTCTTGTACTAATTGTCATTCAAAAAGGTGACCTATAAATTTCCCCCTGCTTTGAGCAGAGGTGGCGTGGTGACCTGGTCAACCCAGGTTCAAGTGTCATTGATTGGATGATGATGGACAAGGAAGAGTCCTTTGCCAGACATGAATCTACTTGACATTTCACTCATCAAGCACCTTGGGTTTATTTTCTAAATCAGCCTTTTCTCTTGCTTTGCTTACCGTTTAGCAACAGTGGCATGCACAGGCACATCATCACGTTTGCATCTGGTCACAGCTCTTGGGAGCAGGCGTAAAGGAAGAAAAGCCTATGGATAATTTTCACTTCACATAACTTTTAAATGAATGGGGTGAGCAGCAGCCAGGACTGAAACACTGAGAAACTCACATCATTAGGAACTTCAAAAGAGGAGGACTGCAAAGCCTCTCTTGCAGCACCATCAACTAATTTGTCATCCCTTTGGGAATGCTTCTGTTCAAAATGCTAGAAAATAATTCACAATCATGGTAACAGTTTGAGAAAAAAGTCAAAGTGACCACCTTTATCAGGCCCTTTTGAAGTCAAATGTATCTCATTTCAAGACATGTAAAGTATTCTTAATATAGGCAACCATTAAAAAGATCATGTGCAGAAGGCTGCATCTTTTACTACTCTCGTGTTTACCGACAAGATTACAAATCCATGTTCTCTATTGAAATAAAAAATCAAACCTTTCAAAGTTGCCGTTTAATTACTACCACTGCCTGAAATGTTTAACAGGTCCCAGACATTAAGGGCCTGTTTAAGACACAGTTTTTGCATCTGCCTTTCCAGTTGAACAGGTATAACCTTGAGTGTGAACCGAGTAGGAGGAACGTATTGGCATTGCACACTGTGCTTTAGCCACACAGAAAACATATGCCCCTTGAACCATATTGATACTGAAAACACAGTACAGTCCTCCTCCCCCTCCCATGCCCACAGAGATGTAGTTTTATTAGGGTAAAAGTGCTTTGTTTCGGTATGAATAACTGACAATTGGGAAAGGGAATGGACTGCAACACTCCTCCTGCATCAGTACCAGGGAGTATGCCAGTCCAGTCATTTCAACATAAAATATCTGTGGTATGGGTACCAGTGCGTGAACGTGCTGGCCAGCAGCCCAGCAGCGGCAGCAATGCCTGCTGGTGCGCGGTGGCCCACCCCAGGGCAACGAGGCGCAAGAGGTCTCAGTGGGGTCTGGGGGAGTCAGAGGAAGCAGAGCGCTTCTGCTTATCAGAAGATGGCTCTGTCCTATCAACCAGTCCGAGCCCCGCGGAGTGCAAAGGCTTTTCAGCACTGATTTGCTCTGTCAGGATGACAGGCTTATCTGGGACCTCCCCACGGCTGGCTAGGACAGATATCCCGGGTCTGGTGCATTTAGGCACCGCTCCCTCCCTCGCAAGCTTACCACCAGGGTTGAGCCTTCCATGTGTTATCGTTCCCAATAATGACAGTGAGTGGTTTGGCTAGCTATACCATGCCATCGAGGCCCGACGCTCACACAGAGTGAAGTACTGAATACAACTGATCCAAATTTGCAAAGAAAATGTTTGTTCACTACAAAAAGCAGTTTTGGTCCAGCTGAAAAAACTGACAAATTCATGCCAGGCTTGGTGAATTTTAAAATTCCACCCCCCAAACAGTCAAGACATTTTACCTGTTGTTCAAGGATGCCTTAATTTAATAAGGAAAGAGGAGGTCTAATCCTCTCTCCCTTGAACCTTGGTGTCTAAATGAAACATCTTCATTATACAAAGTTGATTCTTGTTTGGCATTTTTTATTCTTCAGGGGTGAAGGATGTAACTTCACAGTGAAAACTGAGAGCGTTTTTGGATGATGCAATATTTTCATTCAGCTTGCAGCCTGTAAAATCAGTTTTCTCAGCTCTATTAATGTGAATATCTGCATGCGTTCTTTCTACTAATACAACATAGTAAAGAAGATGTCCCTGAAAGGAACTGAACAATTCTGATATATGCAAGAATGCACAAAAACGGTGTTTGGCTAGTAGTGTTGAGCAAGCAAAGACTGACTAATAGGTATGGGATGATGGAAGAGCAATCCAGGAGGCATTGGCACTGCTGATTTAATTGCATAACTTAACAGGTGAAAGAAGGATAGTATTAGTTCCCTGGCTATTTTTCCAGCTGCCTTCGGTAAAATGCACAGTGACCACGCCAGCTAGCAGGAATCTGCAAAATATGGCTGGGCATAAGTAAGCTGCAAGTCAAGTACAGCAGCAGAATGATGCCGTGATTTGTGAGCATCAAGGCAGAATATAGGCACGGCCTTGTCGAGGATCTGTGAATGTTTTTTATGAGAACGAGCTGTGAGTTCACATCACGTGGGTAACAGAAACTCCCTGCGGCACAGCTGAGGCTTCCTGCTCTACAGCCTTGCGGCTGGTGCTTGGGTTCTCTAACAGGGGCTGAACGTGGCCCTTCCTCACGCAGATGTAGCTATATGATTTCCCTCCTTGACAAGATTGATCGTTTTCATGATTCTTTCAAGAACTTAATATCTTTGAGACCTTTATCCCTCTCTCAGACTCGGGTGCAATTAGTCAGGGAGCTCAGAGAAGAAGGGACAGACAGATGGGGGACTGACCAGTAAGCGGACAGATAGAAAACATGATCTGCTTCTTTTAGCTTCCTTTCATGGACATCCTAGCAATCATTTGGGATCAGTGCACCACACGTGACAACCAGCCACATACAGCAATCCCACCACTTATCCTAAAAGCCACTCACTGTTCTCCCCTTGCTAATAAGTCATGCCCAATTTCTGTGTCACTGATGTCCACCTTCCTCAGCTTCTCTTTCTGTTCACATGTTGCTATACTAAAGAATGACCCTCACCCCAAAACCAAACCCAGCTTAAGCTTCAGACCTAATTCACTACTATAAATTTCTACAACTCCAAAAAGAACGCTGTTTCCTGGAGTACGGTCTAAATATTCGCCACAGTACATAAAAATAAAAACTGCAGAGCAAACCTGGCTGAAGGTAAAGCAGACATTGTATGGAATAATGCTGGCTTGCATTAAATCTGCACCATTTTTCTTGAGACATATTTTTATTGGTGCATTTTAAAGAAATTCTGGAATGAAAAGCCATAATTAGAAAGCGAACAAAACCCAAAGCACAGGCCTAGAAGGTAAACATCACCCCCCAGACAGCTCTCTTTGTCCCCCTTCCCTCAGAGCCAGCTTGTGAAATGGCATTGCAACCTGACTGTTCCTCTCCGAATTTCTGCAAGCTAATAAAAAGCCAGGAATTTCCCATCTTTGATTATGAAAAGGAAGTTTCCAAGATTGGAGTCACTGATAAACTGAATAGCCCCTCTCTAAATTGCCTTATTACTTCCGTCTCCTTCCCAAAGCTTTGAGTACAATAAAATATTTATATGCATCCTGGCAACAGCCCAACTCAAAAATATTATACAGCTGGTCCTATTGATTTCAATGCCTGTGGAATAAATGACTACCCATGTGAGTAAAGGAGCCAGAAATAAGACCCCAAATTATAATATTTAAAATGTGTATTTTAAATATGTATAAGAATTCTCAAGTAATGAGCTTATATATTTTAATTTTTTTTTAATTATAGCCTTAATACCTGGTCTTAAAATCTGATTTAAAATCTTCACAGAATGATTCTGTCCATGCTGAGGGACATCCCTGTGTGACAGTAGGAAGCAATCTTGCTTGGACCATTTCTACATTGATTTCCCCAATAACAATCGTTACAATACTCTGGATTTGAGAGGGGCTATACAGCTCTTTTCCTTCGATTTTCTTCTTTAGTTTGTAGCATAAATACTCTGTAAAACATGCCACTGTCTAATTTTAGAACAGAAACTGATCTATACAGAAAAGGGGATTTTTTACTGGCTGAGAAAATTTAAAAAATTCAACATCAACTAAACTACAAATGAAGCCCAGGGCACTTGCTAAGTACATTTTGCTTTTTTAAAATGGCATATAAACAATAACCTTTCACAGCAAGTCTTTACTTAAATTCATGTTGGGGAAATGTACATGAATTCTCATGCAAATGAAATGAAATGATTCTCGGGACTGGTTTTTCTGTGTAAGCAGCAGCTATATGAGCTTTGAAAGGGAAATTTATCTGGAGGAAAAATTATTTTTGCCAAAATGATTAAGCATTTGGGGAGATGACTGTCAAAACAGAACTGCAAACTTTCTCGGTTAAAATCTTTACTGATTATATTCCTGTGAAAATATTCATAAGACAAAGCCATAAACACATTTTCTATTCCACAATGCAATAAAAAAAAAAGAAATCAAATATATCAAAATAACATTATGTGTAACTGTAAATTTCAGTCAGATCTGATGATACAATAAATTTCATGCGCAGGAGAAAAAAGACGATATTATATTTAGGAAGCATATACTTCCTAGTGTTGCATTTAGGAAGCATACATTCTTTTAAAGTATTTATTTTCTGAAAGGATTCAAAAGTATTTTGTAGAAATGTAAATTAGGCATAAAGTGGCGGAAGGCTTTTTTAAAGGCCTTTTTTAGCAGCTGTAGATGTGTCACGAGACATAAGACACGTGCTGTTCTCCATTAAGACTCAAAGCAGAACAAAGCCGAGGACATGAGGTGTAAAGGGAAGGAGGCATAGGAAAGATTTGTCTTTGCTCTTGGTATAAAATAACAAAGCTGGTTCTTCCATCAGATTTTTGTCACTGAACAGAGGCACAAAACCTGCTCCCTCCTGCAGGCCAGCGTCTCTACGTATCGTTCAACTGCACAACAATTTTGAAAAATCCAAACAGCACCTCTTATTTCACCTTTTAAAAACCATGGTGTAAATGAATTACCAGGATTATCATAGGGTGAAGTGCCATCATCTAACCTCAGGGCGCCTACTGACCTGTGTAAGAGTTCGGATCTGACCCCACGTGAATTCCCAAGATGTGCCACTGTATTTGGATTTCCCCTATGAATCATACAGCTTTTATTTGACTGGAATCAATAAATCGAAAATACGTTATTCATCTGAGTTACTACTTAACATGCTATTTTTCAGCAGAATCAACAGTCTTATCAGTGTATGTAAACACTCTGCGACTGTATCTCTCGAGCACTAACACAGAATGTGATAGTGAAGTGCCTGCTATTTAGATATCATTTCCTTAATAGCAAAGTTACATGGAGAAAACCACTCACAGCTTGGCAAGTGGGGCTTTTTTTTATTAGCAAGGTTTTGTTTGGTTTTCAGACCTTCTGAAAAAAACCTTCTTAAGGAAGTCTGCTGAACAACCACCCGGTCCTCAGCTGCTCTGATGTTCAGGTCAACACCCACCACAGCAGCCTGCAAGAGAGCTAATTCTTCTTTCATCTCAGGAAATTACCAAAAGTAGTGGGCTACCCATAATTTGAAGACATGAGAAATTAAAATACTTGAGAATTTGTGATCTTGGGGGAAATAAGGCTAAGTGCCTCATTCACATTTTTATCTGATTTAGAAGAGAGAAGAACAATCAGGGGACTGGGAGGAGGAATATTTATTTCAATTAAGTTTCAGCTCAGCTTGGTTTAATAGTAGTGAATCCAGCATAGAAGAAAGACCATTTGTCTATATATTAACAAAGAAAAGGTTCACCTACTCAACCCTAACTACTGTAATCTTCCCCTCTTTGTAAAATTAGGCTGAGCAGTTTTTAAATGAAAAGATTTTAAGGACTGAAAGTGGCATTTAGAAACAATGCCATTTCTCCAAACTCAAGCTCAGCCCCCTTGCTTGACTAGAAAACGGCTCCTTCTCTGGCACTGACACCACCGCCGACTTAAAAGCTGTGATAGCTCTCCCTCAACAGAGCACATGAACATAACAATATGGTACGAAGGAACGGAGTCACTGCGCAGAAAAGAGATCAACAGGCTGTTTCCAAACTCTCCCTGGTCAGCAGCTGCTGAAAAGCAAGTGCAGCTTGATCCTCACCCAGAGCTGTACCTCTCCGGGGAATCTGGGGTACAGTTGGTCTCTGCCCACGGTACAACCATCTGAAGGGACATCGTGACAAATGAGAGGTGAAATGAAATCTACGGATATCCTAGCAGGCTGACAGCACACGGGTTCGGTCAATCATTAGAAAAAAGAGGTTGCACTGCTGCACACCATTTCAGTTCAGATTAATTAATATTAGAGACATCTTTTTTGAAAAAAGGCAATTTTGACTGCAGACTAAACCAGTCTGTAATTAGTGTGTTGACCACTTATGAAGCAATTTAAAAAAAAGTTTTACTACTGTTTGTGACACCCTAGAAACAAACATTTGTTGAGCTTAAATATTCTTCATGTAGAAAATATTTATGAAACAAAGTCATGCATACTTAGCATGTTTGTGTCCAGTTCGTTGGAGACAGTGTTCAAAAACAGCTTGTTCTAAAAATATTACCAAATTAAACCGGCAAAGAGGACTGGAAAGTTAGTTTATTTGCCTCGAGAGCTTAGGTATGCAAACTGAAATCACTGGGAGCAGTATAAATCTCGCATGCTGAGTTATTCAGAGCACTTTCTACAGCTCCTTTCCAGGATTTTTCTGCCTATAAATTGTGCCATTCTGCTCCTGCCATCCTGCAATGCCTGTCTGGTTTGTGTAGTCTCTGATCACAGAAGTACATCCAACAGCAATTTGTATATTTAAGGAGACTACGATGTACCCTGGCAGGATGTGAATGTAGCAGGACAGAGGACGGCTGCCCCAGCTGTGCTTCACCCTCTTTACGAGCTTACTGTTTTCACTTCACTAGCCATACTAACTTCGGCATTATGGTTTTCCTCTTCTGTGGTAAGCGTTTTCTTTCCTGTTCTGCTGTTGAGTGAGGAAAAAGCTCTCAGAGAGAACATGAAGCCTGTCCTTCAGTTCCTCTTCCTCAGCCATCTCCAGCAAAGTCACACAGGTGGAGAGCTCCAGCTCTTCAGTGGAGTTAACGTCATTTATGCTGCTTGTCCGGCACCTACCAAAGCAGTCTCTAAGCTAGCTATATCCACATGATGCCTCCACAATATAAACGTTCTACAACAAGCACTTCCCCAACCACGCTCTCAGATGTCATTGCTTAGGCTTGATCAGGATGGATGCAAACATCAGCAGGTGTCTTAAGAAGGGATTTTATTTGAGGGAGGACAGAAGTGGGGTAGTGTCCTCAAAGGAGAGGACACTGGTTAAAGGACAGGCTTTCCTATGGAAGATACGAATGCAAGTTCTTGTTTGATAAACTTTATCCTAGCTCCTGTTATATGCTTCTGCTTATCTTCCCCCTCATGGCCTGGCAGGAAGTTTGGAAGAACAAAAAACTGCACAATAAAAGCATTCCTTCCTGTTGTTTCTGCTTCGGAGGCTGCCACGCTAGGAGCGATCCCCTGAGCTGGGAGAAAGGGCTTCCTCCCACCTTTGGGAGACGAAAGGTGGTGGAGCTACCCACAGACTTCCTGCAAACTGTGCAGGTACGGGTGCTGTGCTCCCCCTGTTTTCTGTTCGCTTCTAATTGCTTGGATTTCTCCGAGGAAACACGATGATTATTGCAAAATTTTCAAGTAAGTAAACCTTTAAGTCTTTCGCTGAAATATACTCCTTTCAATGGGACAAATAGGTTTCATTTCAAAAAGAAGGCATCCCAGGGAAGTTTTCTCTTGGCTGATTGAAATTGCTGCTGGGAAAAGGATGCCTCTTTTTCTCTTTTTATGCCTATGTCCACCAAACACTTCTTGTTTTCTATCTCATTGGTGGAAGACTTACATGATTTAAAGTAATCCTCAAATGATCAGGTATTCCATCATAAATTTTGACTGAGCAAATGGCTCCTTACAAAAAACCTCTGCAAAGCTTTCATTCTAAACAAAACTAGGGCAAACACAGGACTGCTCTTTTTCGTTTTAAAGCTGAAATAACAGAGCAGGTGGTAGACTTAAACCTAACAACCCAGGATGATGAACTGCATTTTCATGTTATGTGAACAGGGGAGAAGAACCCAGCAAATGAGACTGTTTAATTTCTAAGAATCCTCACCCTATTCCTCTCACAGAAATTTCAGTCTATAGCAACACCTAGGCAATTTCTGTTTTCCTTTTCTCCTATTCTGGTTTCATCCTTGAACACTTTTGAAGCAAGTAGATATTCCAGTGCCCAACTGTGTTATTTTTTTTAAGACAAATGCAAAATAAAATGTTGGAAAAAATACCCCTTGGCACTGTCTTTTTTAACAGCCTTTAATTTAACATTAAAATAAAAATAATTTGATATTAAGAAAGAAAAAAATACTCAGCTATGTTTCTAGACAAATCTTGCTCTGATATTCTCTCAGTACACCAGTATCTTGCTAGATCCCAACTAAGTGCTGTTTTAAGAAAATAAAAGTAAAGAAATCATTAAAAATGTGTTGTATCTGTTCAAATCAAGGCCCTAGTAATCAACTTCAGACCCCCAAGGTCACTTGGCCAGCTTGTGATTACAACAGCAACTTCAGCGCTCAGTATTGTCCTACGGCTGTGGCAGGTCAATGGAAAAATGTTCTTTAAACACCATAAGCATCTGATTGTGCAATACCTAAATCAGTGTCATTGATTATTCACAGTGCTGGACCGCTCAAAGCTGGGGAAGTAATTAGGGCTTTTTGTGTGGATTATCCACTGAGAAAAGGTCAAATAACTACAAACAGTGCCAGAAAACAGGAGTCACCAAGGACCTCAGCCTCCGTGATCAGTTAAGAAATGCTAAAGCAGGGTTTGATAATGATGTGCTTATGCCAGGTTCTACAGGATTTGATCATTCTGTCATAGAAATCCAATGAAGCATGAGTGATGGCTACTTTTTCCCTTGAAGCTTGCTTCAGGTCCCTGATGCCCGTCAAGCAAGTTTGTCAGTGAAACTTGACTGAGAAGAATTTAAAAGGCAGTTTTTGTTCCAAGGGGAAATGTACATATATATATATATATGTTTATACGTGTCTGTGTGTGTAAGTAAACGACTGCCCAGTCATTTTAGACACATACTTTCTAATTTAGATCCAAATACTTGTTTTGTTCTGTCTTTTGTCCTCCCTGCTGAAAAACCTGCCTTTGCCAATGGGCCATGCTTTGCCTGCTCACAGATCTTTTATCAAAATACACCTCCCAACTCTCCAAATGGGAAGTCTGTACAAAGAACAGCCTTCTGCTAATGACTTTCTCCCTATTGAAATGTGAGAAGCAATAAAAGAAGTCCCTAGTTTTGTAACAGCATTTCCAACGTTTGCCGAGTTTACAGGGGTACTGCTACTTAGCAACACCTTGTAAATTTAATTGCTAAGCCGGGGTGTACAAAGCATTCCAGTTCCATATGGGAGCCATTCCTTACAGACCTCCTTCCCTGGGAGCTCCCAACGTTGTAAATCTCTTCCCCTCCTCCCATCTCTGAATTGCACTAACACTTTGGATGATTAGGGCTGCAGCAGCGATCAACGTTTTCCCCTAGTCATTCCTTTCCATTGATCATTTAAATGAGGGATTATTCTGTTTTCCCATTTTAGCCCATGGATCAATTGTTTAAAACAATAGACGGAGGTTAGTTCAGAAAATTGGTGCCTCAAGAGGAACACATAAAGACACTCTTTGCACAGGGGAAAGTAACTTGATATTACTTGGGCCAAGGGAAAAAGCCAATGAAAGAGGACACACAACAAAAGGAAACTTAAAAAAGAAACAGTGGTAGCTAACAGTATGTAGATTTGGCCAAGTAAAGGCAGGATCTTGTAATGTCTGTAGTGAAAACACAGCAAGGGAGAGCAGGATGGCACTACTCAGATGGAAGTAATGGGGGCAATTTACAACCCTCTGGCTTCTGCTTCACCGTGGAAGAGTATTTCAAGTGTGCAATGAACACTTGAGGTTTTTATTTTTAATGGAAATCTTACGGCATTGGCAGCAGAAGTGGAAGACTGACAAACTTTTGACAGGCTGAGCAGCTGGGCCATCTTGTAGGACTTGGTGGATAAAGAGCATGGAGAAATGAATAGTTCCCCATGGCTCACCACGCACCTAAGGGCAGGCATTTAGATCTTTAGTGTGGTTTTAATCTTTGGACTTACAGTTTTGGCAAAAGAAAAGAACTTGTCCTGGTGGAGACAGCATTCTTAAACCTAACAGGGTGGCCCACCTTCTTTAAAATGTCTGCTTAAATATTGTTATCTGGAAAATCTCTGTGTCACTTCCATCTTAGGACCTCCATTGAACTCAACCATTAATGATGTGGAATAAACATTTCGTTACTACAACCTAAGTTAGGCCCAGTGCTGTCAGGTAGGACTGCAACCCAATTATTATATTTATATAATAAATTCCACAAGGTGATTCATTTACCTTCAGTAAATGAATCTTAAATTTACCTTTTCTTAAATTTGTTAGGGTTCTATATTTGCCACAATATTAGATATCAGGCCCATGTGTTTTGCAGACCTCTGGAACCATTTTATTTGCCCTTTTTTTTTTTTTTTAGTTTTTTTTTCCTCTCCTTGCTTTCCACTGAGACTAAGCAGGTAGCTCAGGTACAAAGCAGGAGGAAGGATGAACAGGCGGAAAGCCATAACATGCAGAGCCAGCTACAGCTTCTCTTTGCCTCAGAGCAAGCAGCACTGTGATGTTCCAGACTTTCTGGTACTCTGCAGCAGTTTATAATTTGACCAACTGTTACTTAGAAAATATATGCTTGGGGAAAAAAAAAAGAAAAGAAGATAGGACATAAGAGGGGAGTGAAAAGTAACATTTCAGGTGAAATTCAACCCAGAGTAAAATGCTGTAGACATCACTTAAGCCTTAAAAGAAAGATTTACTGTAGAAATCATCTATTCACAAGATCTTATTTCCCATCCACAAAGCCCCAGGAAAAAGCAATGCAGCGGCCTCTGTTGCTGAGCTTATCGCAAAATGGCACTACTACATGCAGAAGGGTGCCAGCGCCAATTCTGGCAGGCATCCAGCTGCAGAAAGTTACATGAGGCCGCAGGGATGCAAAGCAGAGAAGCCCCTGATCCACATGCATTCCTACACCTCTCGAGGCCCTAACACCCGGTGGGAGGGTGCAGGAAGGCAGAGCCGGCAGCCCTGGGCTGAGCTGCACGGCAGCCCTGCCTGCTGGGCATGGGCCAAAGGAAGAGAGAATTTCCTATCCCCCCGCTGCTCTGCGCTTCGCCTGCACTGTGTCCAAATACTTGGGCAAGCAACGAATATGGCTTAGAGCAGACCTTCCATTCCAGGGCAAATCTGGAAGCCATTCTGTTCTGCAGTTAATCCTTACTGGGATTAGCATCCTTATCACTATTTACCATGTAACCGTGACAGGGAGATTTCACTATGGCCCTTTTATCATCCATACACAACAACGAAGAGGATTTGAGTTCTGGCAGTTGCCATTATTTCAGTCAGTAAAAATAGAAGTATTGCTTAACTATTTCATCAGATTTTTATTTTATTTCCCACTATGACTTATACAGTAAAACTTTATTGTAACATATTGTAACTTAAGGTATATAGCTCTCCTATCAACAGCTGTATTCTGATTTGTAGTCCAATAAGCTTTCCCGCTGCAGATTTCATGTGTACAGTTGTGTTGAGGTGTAATATATCACCACAGCGTTTTTAAACTCAGAGCAATAATGTATTCAATTAGGTTGGAAATAAAACATCTAGTTTTCCTTACACTAAATCTTTTACTAAGCCCTCTACATCACATGTTCAACAAGGAAATAATACATGTCATTCAGACTAAGGGTTATTGTAGACTGCTGAGGGAAACATGAAATTCTGGAGGTTTCATCAGTCCTGTGAAATCCTGCAACATGGTAAGTGTACAAATTAGAAAAGGATGTAATATGTGACTAATGACACCTCTTGGGATATTCTTTGAGCCCATATTTACTGTTATGATCAGTAGGTTCATTTAAGCTGCAGGAGTTGAAAAGTAATACTGAAGTCGAGTGAAAACACCTCTGAGTTCATTAGATGTGGTTGTAATTCAAACTCAGAAGGCATTTCTTTTCTTCTCTGTCATTCTTCATATTGCTGGAAATATAGTGCTTGAGCTCCCAATAAAAGCATTATACATGATCACATATCTACAGTCTCTGCAAAACAGGTTTACACCTCCACATCTGTAGCAGTGCCACAGTCTGAGCAGCACCCTAATTCACCCCAGATGTCTCCTTAAAGGAAATACTGTAGAAGGGCTACTGTTCATAATATTTTCTGAGCATTGCCTTTATTACTTTGAAAGACTTTGATTTTTCAAGTGTCACAGACATCTGCAGTCACTTTTTTCCCCCTGTGTTTAAATATGAATAGAGATTTTGGTAATATTCACCCCTGGAAATGCCCTATCCATCAGCTGCATTATATAACAACGATTTCATTATATGCAGTCTCTCCGCACACACTCACACCAGTATTGTACCGGCTATTCCTTCAAGCACTCTCAGAGCGTGGCGTGCCAGAGCTCTTTATCCACACCTCAGTCAGCATTTCGCCAGCTCAGAAGTGTGCCAGATGGTCTGCAGTGTTTGGTGATGCCAGGACTGTGGTGAATGAGGCTCCATGAGGATGGGTCCCCAAACAACTCTCTCCCTTTCAGATAGGCTGGTGTGGACAAGGGGCTCAGCAGCCATGCCAGCATGGCTGTAAGGAGGGGAGACAAGCCAAACTGAACTGAAGGGATCCACAGTACTAGAAGCACTGAGAAGAGCCGAAAACAAAGCACACTCTTAGAGAAGGGTTTTCCCAGGTCCAGAGTTCTACAGACATGCAGATTCCTTGGCCAAATTTATACCTACACAAACTCCAACCCATGCGATCCCATAGTCAAACTGTGGCCATCACAGAATCACAGAATGGTTGAGGTTGGGAGGAACCTCTCGAGATCATTCTAAGTGCCAGGTCCTGCACTTGTGTCATAATAACCCCATGCAACGCTACAGGCTTGGGGAAGAGTGGCTGGAAAGCTGCCCGGTGGAAAAGGACCTGGGCGTGTTGGTTGACAGCCGGCTGAATACGAGCCAGCAGTGTGCCCAGGTGGCTAAGAAGGCCAATAGCATCCTGGCTTGTATGAGAAATAGCATGGACAGCAGGAGTAGGGAAGTGATTGTCCCCCTGTACTCGGCACTGGTGAGGCCGCACCTTGAATCCTGTGTTCAGTTTTGGGCCCCTCACTACAAGAGAGACATTGAGGTGCTGGAGCGAGTCCAGAGAAGGGCAACGAAGCTGGTGAAGGGTCTGGAGCACAGGTCTTATGAGGAGCGGCTGAGGGAACTGGGGTTGTTTAGCCTGGAGAAGCGGAGGCTGAGGGGAGACCTTATCGCTCTCTACAACTGCCTGAAAGGAGGCTGTAGAGAGGTGGGGGTCGGTCTCTTCTCCCAAGTAACAAGCCATAGAACAAGAGGAAATGTGTTCAAGTTGCGCCAGGGGAGGTTTAGATTGGATATTAAGAAAAATTTCTTCACTGAAGGGGTTGTCAAGCATTGGAACAGGCTGCCCAGGGAAGTGGTTGAGTCACCATCCCTGAAGGTATTTAAAAGACATGTGGATGTGCTCAGGGACATGGTTTAGTGGTGGACTTGGCAGTGCCAGGTTAACGATTGGACTTGATGATCTTAGAGGTCTTTTCCAACCTAAATGATTCTATGATTCTATGATTCTATCATCTAATCCAACTCTCCTGCTCAGAGCTGGGTCAGCTGGGGCAGGTTCCTCAAGACATTGCCCAGTCAAGTTTTCATTATCTCCAAAGATGGAAACTCTGCGACCTCTCTGGGCAACTTGTTCTAGTGTTTGATCACCCTGAGCCTTCTGCAAGCTGAATAGTCCCAGCTTTCAGCCTCTCCTTTTATGTCAGATACTCCAGCCCTTTAATCATCTTCATGGCCTTTTGCTGGACTTGCTCCAGTATGCCCATGTCTCTTGTGTACAGGGGAGCCCAGAACTGGACACAGTACTCAGATGAGGTCTCACCAGTTCTGAGTAGAGGGGAATAATCACCTCCCTCGACCTGCTGGTTATCATCTTCCTAATGCAACCCAGGATGCTGTTGGCTGCCTTTGCCACCAGGGCACATTGCTGGCTCATGTTCAGCTTGGTGTCCACAGGGACCCTGAGGTCCTTTCCTGCAAAGCTGCTTTCTGGATGGTTGGCCCCCAACCTGTACTGGTGCATGGGATTATTCCTCCCCAGGTGCAGGACTTGGCAACTTCCTGTCGAAGTGCAGGACTTTACACTTCCCCTCTAGCTGGATCCCTTTGTGCCCAGCAGTTCAACCAGTTTTCAGTCCACCTCACTGTCCACTTATCTAGTCTGTACTCCATCAGTTTGCCAGTGAGGATGTTGTGGGAGACAGTGTCAAAAGCCTTCCTAAAGTCAAGGTAGACAACATTCTTTGCTCTTCCCTCATCTACTAAGCCAGTCATCTCATCATAGAAAGCTATCAGGTTGGTCAAACATAATTTCGCTTTCATAAATCCATGATAACTACTCCCAGTCAATCACCCTCTTGTGCTCACAGGTCAGGCTAGACAATGTCTGGTCCAAGCAGGAGAAAACCTTCCATGGGTCATCTTTTGCCTTGCACCATGTTACTTCTTTGTGGTATGGTGACATTGCAGCTTTTGGAAAGAAGAGGACAAGGACGTGGGCAACGCAGAAGCCCTGGTCCACTGGAACAGCTCACCTCCTTCTTCTGAATATAGATGGGGAGGCTAAGACCGCATTTATGGCTGTGAGAGACTTTCCCTAGAGAAAAGCTGATATGTGGTATCTGTGGAGTAACAGAGACTATTTTTCTACAGTATGCTGTTGTTGGCCTGAAAGCATAGCATGCCCAATAAATCCTCTGTGTGTGGTGGAGCTTTTGATGAAGCAAGTGGGTACGAGGGGTGGCAGCTGTGGAGTCTGGTTGGCATGGTGGTGTGGGCACTGTTTAGTGTGACATGTACTGGCAGAGGTGGACTGCTCTTGACAGTGTCACCCCTGACTTTGGAGCTGTTGAAATGCCGGAGATGCAACTGAGAGGCACTGCAGCTGCTACTCTGAGCTCATCTGCCAGCACTTCCTCCCTCGGCCTCAAGCTTCAGCATGGGTGCTGGCAAATTCACTGATAATTTGGGCTAAAGTGTTTGAACATGTGTAAATACTAAATAAATATGCTCATACCTGTTGTGTGCATGCTATCACAACTTGAGCAACTCAAAGACCAATATTAAAATTTTAATTTCTTGGGGTTTTTTTTCTAAATTCAATATTACATTAAGAAAGGATCCAGCCCTGAACACTTCCTGAAGAAAAATCACACTGATGTCAATTTGCTATCAGGTAAGGAGACCAGAAGATTTCTTCCTCATGCTTCCTTTCTTGTATAGTCTATTTAGCAACTGAGTCCTCCAAAATGTACACGGGGATGTCCCACAGTAATGGGAGTGTTCATACGCAAAATACATGTAAAATTAGTAATTGTTTAAATATGAAAGCTGTGATCTCTTTGGGACAAAGAAAAAGGAAAGGTACAATATGTATTTAAAGCACACAGCATATTTTTTAATCCTTCCAGCCTCATATTCAACCCTCTTCTCCCACAATGCCCAGTTAGGCAGCTATGCAGGGCACTTGCAAAAACAGTGCACTTGATGACTTAATAGACAGTTTAAATTTTGTGGAACAAATTTTAAATCATTCTTCACAGTTCATTTTTTAATTTGAAAAACCACAGATATGTGAAAACCAGATTTAATCTCCCATTAAAGAATACCAAATTGAAACCTTTCTGAGTGGATAAAACAGTGAATACGATTGCTCCAAAATATCATGGAAGCAACTCTTCTTTATTTCTTTGGCAGTGTAAGTACAATTTTTAAAGTAAGGTAAGCCTCATACTTTGAATTTCATGGAATACAATCCAGTGGGGGAAGACAGGGAGAGGAAACAATCAGGGAGAGAGGTTGAGCTGACAGTGCAGTTTCTTTGCAGTGGCAACCACATGTATTCATAAATATTTTAAAAGTGCAGCTTTCAGAATAGTAAATTTAACTGCCACATTAATGCAGCTTGCAAGTTTATAACCTGGACATTTGCGTGTTGTGAATGTCCAGTATTCTGCAGATGATGACAGTAAAAGGTTTATATTTTGAAGGCTTTTCTCCTGTAGAGTACTTTCTAGCTGTAAGACTCTTGTGTTATACAGCAGCTGTGCTTCTTGTATAATACCACAATTCATCAATTACTAATTCCATTGAAAGATGTCACAAATGTACTCTTTATGACATATTCCATGCCGTCAATGAATGGGGCAGAATCTTTCATGTCCAAGAACACCACAGAGTCATCTTAGGAGAGCTGCAGAAAAAGTTGTATGCTTTTTACATTCAATGCATTTTATTATTAACACTACAGAGGTTCTAAAACGAAAATGATGAAAATAAATGCTGCAATCAGAACCAATTATGAGCAAAATGATTGCAGCTGACATTCAGAAATGTTATCAAGATCACAAATACCACTACTCAGCATTAGACTGCTTCCCATAAGTGAATGTTAAAATTAGCGGTCATTTGGAGAGCTTAAATATGGTTCAGCAAATGGTGTGGATCTTTCCACTTATTTGGATAAAACAGAGAGAGAATGACAAATGGTATCCTAAAAGGAAGATGACATTGTTAAAGGGCAGACTAGAACCAAAAAAACCTAGAGGGTCTGGAAATGTGTGAAGAGAAAAAAGAAAGCCATACTGGACTTGGTGAGGGCAAATGCCACGATCATCCTATAGAGTAGAGGTGTTTTGTATCGAATCTCTTCATCTAGCTTCTGGACTCTGGCATTATAATGACAGAAATAAAGAAAAAGTCAAAGGGAAGGCAATAAAAAGTAAGAAAGAACTTTCTTCAGGAAATTTCTAACCTGTTGTGAAATCTGATTTGCCCTGATCCTGTACTGAGATTTCTTTTAATCCTTCACAAGAATTACACTCTTGACTGCAAAACCAGACCTGTCCAACTAGCTGTCATGTCAGGGGAGCATTAAGCCCGTGGCAGAGGACGTGGTTTGATTCAGCTTGTCTTCCCTGCAGCTTCTTCTGATGGCAGTTCTGCAGAGCTTTTGGTAACATCTAAACCTTCTCATCTCTGGCATATTCCTCAAGCAAAGCCAATGATAAATGCTCTGAGCACAGCAATCCTCCCCAGTGCAGGTATGCACTATACACATTTCCCTCTACAAGCCAAGGTTGTGGACAAATGCTTCAAAAAAGCTGTCTACCAGTAGAGCTGATGGCTGGCTCCTTGACTGTTTTCTGCCAGAGTCCAATCCTGTCGGTACGCACCAATCTGATTAATCCTGCAGCAGGTAGCAAGGTGGTGCTTGTTAGGTGAAATTATACTTCTCAGTGAAATGAACTGCATACTACAAAATTCTTCTTTTTTGCCTTCTGCATGCACACACCTTTGCAGCCAGTTACAAACCAAAACCACTCTGGATTTGCTCTTCTAGATGACTTTGGTCTGAAGAATAAGACCCTGTGAAGTGCAGATACTTCTTCCTTCCATTGCTTCCAACAAAAGGGATAAAAGCAGCCAAGTGCTTGTTACAATAACTCAGGAAAACTGCTTTAAAACTGATTGAATCAATTTCCCTTTATCTTGTTACCTCCGACCTGAGCAATTTTAAAGAGTTCAAGCCAAGTAACTGCAATACCTGACTCTGACATTATATCCATACATCTCTCTCTTTTTCTTTCTGTTCCAAAAGTTCTGCTGCACATCCCACAGGGCTGAGCCTTCCAAGCAAGAGATGAGCCACCTGAGAGGGTATCATATGTTGGAACTTGAAATTCAACCTTTCTCTGTGAGAGTTCCCAAACTACTTTCTCACTCTGCACTGCATGCATCTGTGCTTCATTGTTTGTCTTCTAGGTGTAAGAACAAAAGATTATTCAATTTATTTAGTGCCTAGTGGTCTTACAAGTGCAATGGAATAAAGACACAAGGAGGCTGTGAGCCTTCCACTAGGTTTTCCATTTACACACAGTATGTCAAATATTCCCTCAGTGGGTTGATGAGTTTAAAAAACAAAATGGCCAAAAACCAGCTAACATATTCTAATGCACCTCATCATCTTATATGCCTAAACTTTCAAATGTAGACTTCTCAGTGCCTATGATAATTGCAAAAATTCCTTCTGTTACTTAAATGAATATGAAAATATTGCATCTGTACTTTACCGTCAGCCTCCAGCTTTCAGAGCAGGTCTTACTTCTTTCAAATGTTCCAGGAGGTGGGAAGGAACATTGTTTGTACCTATACTGGGACTCCCCCCCCCCCCCCCCCCCCGCTACAACTCTTAATTTTTTCTAAAACCTCTTTGAAAACCTTTCTGGATTTGATTTATTTTTCATCCCAGTCCCAGATAGATACAGGCAATAAGCAATATGCCCTCTGCTTGCTCCTTTCCAATCTTGTATGCACAGTTATTAATCTTCATAATGTTTCTCAGACAGGTCTTTGTTCCCTAATGACTCCAGGCACACCTTTGGGCATATTAGTAGGCAAAAACCCTGGTGTTTTTCAGGACAGATTTCCCATAGTTTAGTTTATGAACCAAGTTCTGAATGTTTACTTAGGCACTCATTCAGATTTGGACCTAGATTTTTAAAAGTAGCAAGCAATTGCTGCCTTCAGTGTTGCATGGTTTGAAACTCTTTTTTAGATGTATTTCAAGCACTTCAGATCCTAAGTTTTGTTATTAGTCAATGTCACTGAAGTCCGTTTTTGAAGTGGACCTTCACTGTGTCAATCATTTAAGCTTAAGATGCGGAGTGAATCAATGCCTAAATCCTTTTAAAAATGCTACAGAAATTGCACAGAATTTAGATGACGACATGCCATGTTGCCAGTCTCTAGATTTCTAATATTTTTGTTTCAGAAAAATGAATAAAAGGAAAATATACTTCATGTATTACAGTGTCAGCCTACCGAATGTGCATTATAACCAAAGCCATGCAATCTACAATAAGATGTGTTACCAAAACCCCATGTATCAGTGCATCAGATGACCATTGCACAAAGCCAGCTAGTTGATTGTATGAATTCGCAAGGTTTCTGTTCCTCCTCTGAAGTACAAAATATTGGTCACTGCCAAAGACAATGAAAACTATATCTGGTTATTCAAGATGGTTCAATATGGGATGGACAGTCCTCTGTTACACAAGAAGTGTATGGTGTTTATTTAAAGAAGATCAAATGAGTGAAGAACAATTGCCATGGAAACAAATCCTGTAAGTTTTGCTTCAAAATAAAGATTTTGCATCTAGAAGTATAAGCTGTGCTAAATAAAAAACAGATTTGGACAAGATTTTGAAACATGGGTTCTTCTAACTCTACTTAAACTGTAATATGGCATGCTGGGTTTTCAGTAACACAGAACATGCCGTACAGATCCAGACAAAGCTCTTCTGGACAGTGGACTCTCGTCTTAGTGATTTAAAAAGGGGTGTCTTAGTGATTTAAAAAGGGGTAACCATAAAATTAAAATTTTACATTCTAAAAAATATTTTGAAGTTGTACTTTCGTTGTTTTTTTTTTCTATTAATCACTGGCCACAGAACAAGCAGGGGAAAATAGCACAGAAACATTTGCATGTGGACAATGAATCACATTTAAAGAAAGCATTAGCTTGTATACACAGAATTTTGAATCTGTCATTGGTGACAATTTATTGCCCTTAAAATTCTATAAAGACAGTATCTTAACACATAATGGCTTGTGATTTCCTTTGCCCAAGAAAGAGAAAAACAACCCTAAATAGTTCTGTTTTTTAAAACTACTACAGCATTTGACTGTCGCATTTCACAGGCATAATGAAGCAGATTTTAAACAAAAATAATAACATACTTTGATGGAATATTTCCATGTGCCCTGTGTCTGTGTAAAATCTGTGCCATGAATCCAGTGATCAGCAAGACCTTGCCCAGGAGATTGCAGATTCACAGCTACTTTAGTGTTTGACACCACTGTCCCCTCTCAAAGGCTAAAATGCACCATTAACTGTCTAGGGTATTATTTAGAGCACTTTAAATCAGGAACTAATTTGTGCCATGCAAAAACTCATCAAGATTTGTTTTATTTGGAATGATCATAAGGCCAAAAGATAAAACTTCCACATCCATCTATCCATCTATCTGTCTATGTATGTATGTATGTATGTATCTCATATTTGAGAAAGAGACCGTCAAGTGCATTACGGGAATATGTGGTCAGTGCTTGCAGGAGGAAGAGAAGAAATTTAATAATTTAAAAAACTTAGTTGAAAACAAAGACATTCTTTAATTGACTTGTATGATATGAAGCATTTCCTAGCTGCCTTTCAACACTTTGGTGGAAATAAGGTGCAGAATTCCCCATGTAAAGGGGGACGTTCTGCCATTGTTCTAAGTCCCCTTTGGAGGGGGGCAGTCACAAGAAACAAAGAAGGCAATTAAAATCTCATGATATGATCTCACGCTCTGTGAGAGGCCCTTCCAAACAACAATTTTCCATAGCTGCTAGGTCACTTTGTTCCTGGTTTTTCTTCTGAGCATCTAGTTGGCTCCAGCATCAGAATAGGGTAAATGCTGCAGATAAGATCACAGATATCTTAGATGCTGCTATTTATATGCATAGTGCGTTTTCTTATTACAGGTAGATATAACTTCTTGATTAGCCAGTGGAAAAAAAGCCAGTATTATTCCTTAGTCCTATTAATTAGAATTAAGGAATGAATTAGTTAAATTTATGAAAGTCTTAACCTCTACAAGGCGGCTTTCTTTCACTATGTTTCATCTGAACATAATTCATTGGACAGTATATTAAGCAAATTAATATTTGGAAAGAATTTTATAATTTTCAGGCTAACTCTCTCAACACTCATCATCGTCAACAGTGTGATGCCCTCAGTTGAAACAAGGAAACAGCTGCTCCATGCACTTTATTTTAAAATTAGCAATTAACTTTTTTACTTCCCCATTCCTGGAGGTGGAATAACACTTCCCCTATTACTTCTTGGAGTTTATCTTACTGATTAGGGTACTTACACTGAAAAGGCTTTTCTCTTGTGAGCCGGAACACGGTCAGCTGGGCACGTTAGGCCAAGCCAGACTATATCTCATTCAACAAAATATACTGGACCAAAGTCAATATTTAAGGTTTCCTATTAATATTTAGATACCACCCATACCTTTATTAATAATTAGTTATGCTACCATGTCCTTTCCCTCCATCCTTTATTGCTCAATAGTCTTCTGCCTTCCAGTTTGTAAGGGAGAGCATGTCCTCATGAAGAAAGCTTGTCTATGGAAAACATTGCTGAGCAATTTCTTGGGATGCAGTCTTTGTTGCACTCACTGAAATGTCAAGCTTTCTATTGCCTCAATACTTTTCAGTAGTTCACTTTATTAGGCCCCACCTGTGAAGTTGAAAGGAACACGACTATTGAAGAAAGCTTGCTTTTACTTGACAGGTTTCAAGTACCAGATCTAATTATCATGCCATAAACTGACAATTTCAAAGGATAATCTTCTGATAAATACTGCGTTAAAGCCAACACATTAAACGCATTTTCTCATTATGCCAATTGGAATGGAAACTATTTTCCTTGCCATGGGCACATTAGAACGTGGTCAGGCAGAAGCTGTAACAAAAACAGGTAGCAATTTTATTATAATTAAAGATAACACGTTCAGCTTCAAACATGGAACTGGACAGCAATTCCTGCAGGCAGCTACTATCCATGATGTGTCATTTTAACAGAGCCACCCAAGAATACAATGTTCTTGGTGCTACCCATTTGTTTGCATATGTCTATGTATGTACCCAATACTGTCTTTGAAACTTTTTGGTTTCAACCTCATTAGAAATGAGCAAATGTTTCACAGATACTTAAATTATTTAAAAGTTCATGAAAATATGAAGATGAATAGGAGAGGAGATCCCATAAATTCTGGACAAAGAAAAGGCTGCAGTGTGAGTTCAAAAGTTGTAAGACCTAAGAGAATCCACACTAGAGACAGCAGGATCTTTCATACGTGCCGGGCTGTGAACAAACCTCCCTCAGAGCTCATAGTCAATCACAAGACAAAAACGGTTGGTTTCAGTAGTCCCGGTGCTCATAAAAGAACTCATTTAGAAAGAAAGTGATATATTCTGTAAAAGAATAGACCAAAGGCAACTACCTGCTTGCTCTCCCATACACTCGCAAGACCCACATGATCTGGAGTCCCTTGCTTCGTAGCCTCTCCTGTCCAGAGAGGCTACTGGGCTGGCGGACTTCCCATGTCCCTCAGAGAAGGTATACTCTTTCGCAAGCAACAGCCAGTAACAGGGATATTCCCTGCAGTGAAAGCAAATCATGATCTTATCTCCTCAACTTTCTGCTTTGATTTAGGAACATCTAGAAGTAAATGCCCAGCTTGACACCATTATTTATTCTCTTTTACAGAAAGCTGATAGATAAAGCTAGAAAGCTGTGTGATAAAAGCACTATGCCTACCAGTATGCCATCCCCACCCCTTTCAGACAAATATATGGCATGAAACGTGACAAAAATGTGCAGATCAGATTCTCCTCCTACAGTCCTGCTTTCAGATAAGCCATCTACCGAAGCTTTTACTTTGCTAGTGTCACACAACCAAAAGAAAAATACATATGGAGGAGACAGAGATTGAGAGAAAAAGGGCAATCTTCTGAGTAACACAATCTTCAGATCTGTGGGTCATGAAGCCACAACATAGGAAATGAACAAATTTTGCCACACCCTTTGTGAGGTACAGGTGATACAGTCTGAATCTTCTCTGATGCTGACTCCAGCACCAGCTATTATTGTTGTTACTGAACCTTTTAAACAAAAAGTTAGTATGTTTCAAAGGTGAAGATGGTCTCTCCCACCTCATTTCTGTTCTCCAAGTGACCTGATTTTGCTGAAGAAGGAGTGAAGGACCTGCCCACAGGCGGTTTCACCCCAGGGTGTAGGCTGTTGTGCAGGACAGTGCTGAGAAGCATTGATGTATTGCATTTATTTAAGACTGTGATACTACTCTAGCACTGGTGTATTTTTGACTCTCAACCCGTTCACATCACTATTGGATGCATCTCTTGACGCATCTCTGCGAAACAAGATACACGTCTGTGAATTGGGGTTGTTAATAGGTAACTCACAAAGGTATCCTAGTTTAATTATATCGTTGGCCAGCAAAGATCTATTGGGTAATTTTGGGAAAACGTCAATACCTCTTTAACCACACAGCACTCAAATATGTCAATTTTTATATTCAGAGCCATGTCCCATCAGGACAAGAATGTGAAAAGTAGTTCAGATGACATGATGTTGGTATGGTGCAAATAAACAGTGTTCTGAAATATCTCAAAGGCATTTGTATAACTGCAAGGTGCAGGTGTTTCCAAGAATCCCTGGCACGGCTTATGAATGCCGGAGTATTTAGCCGGAGTATTTAGCTTCAGGCTTCCTGACCAAAATACACTCCTAACACTATGTCAAGAAAAGAAACATATCGGCTCATAGAATAATTCCTAAATCTTACTATATCAGGCAGTGATGACTTTCTGAAGAAGCTACTGATAACTGCAGGGGAGAAAGAAAAATCCCAAGAGAAGGTGATTGTATATATGGATATGAACTGGCAATCTCATATATTGAGACGTTCAAACCCTTTGGATCAAGTCTCTACAGTAAGTTGGCAATGCTTTGAGACAGAGAACTCTTTTCCTGTTGCTTGCAGTTGCCACGAATTTACTGGAAGTACTGACTCATGCTTAATTAGTGCTGCCTTGGGTTATTTTGATACTGTTTTTATGTGTTTATAGTATCTGCTATTTTTAAGGCACGTATTGTTCTTCAGAATATTTCACTGTAATCTGGCACAATGATTTTTCTGTAAGATATTGAAACCTGAAAAAATTATCTTTTCAATATCTTGTTTTGACTTAATTCCAAGCTGAAAAATCTATGGATGATAAGCTTTCTTCATATAAGTCAGTTAATCAAGTAATGGATTGGTTATTAACTAATACATGGAGTTGGCTCCACACCTAAATTCCTCAGAGATAATGAAATGATACCTATTAGAATGATTGAACAGCTCTCGGTATCTAAATAGAAAGCAACACTTTTTCTATCTGTAAGGAGAGCAGGAAAGTGTTAATGTTTTAAATCCCTGACAAATCTCAGTGGAAAACATCTTTGCTTGTAGTGTTTGTTCACCACATGGTGCATGCTTCAGAAGGTGCTAAATCAGCAAAACTGCTGAATTTGAAATATCGGGAACATTCATCTGCCTCTGAATTCAGTTATGCTATGTGTAAAGATCCTGAATAGAATCTGATAGTGTAACAGCAATGTGGAATCGCATATTAAACATACCTAACCTGTCATTAGAAACCTCTAATTACAGCCATCAGATGAGTCCCTGTGCTGCTACTTGTCATGCTATATCTATATATCATTTTAATGGGAGAAGATAGTATTTCTGATTATGTCGCTTAATGTACAATATATGAAAGTTATGGGCCTGAACCTGTTCCCATGGAGGTCAATGACAGTTTTGCCATTGTCTTCAATTAGAGCAGGATGTGGTTTTATGACACTTGAGTTCCATTTGCATTAATTAATTTACTTAGTAGGTAATGAGAAACTTGAAAAAACAGCCCTCTGGCTCATGAGTTTGGCACTGTATTTAATACTTTCATTAGGAATAATTGCATTGATAAACTTTTAAGCAGAAATGGGTAAGATGGATCAGTATATTAGGCAAAATCAAGCCTACCAGCAGTTGATTGGGAAGCCCTGAGACTACCTTCCGTGCCCTAGCCTTGTTTTCTTTTATTTGTCAGTGACTAGGTCTAGGATGTTGAATCTTTAATGCTTAGCAGTGCAAGATGAAAGCACAACAGTTTCATACTTTATGGATTTATATGCTTTATACATCATGGAGACATTTGCTCAGCAGACACTACAGAACTGGCAGCTGGTTTTCAGGTCAGCAGCCTCCCTGGGAACAGCAAGGATAGATGGGTGATGAGGCTGAGGTGGTTCTTCACATCATGGTTGAAGCCAGGAGCTTACCTATGTGGGAAGATCCATGTAGATGTCGCTGAACGCAAACACAATCTTGTGGAAGGATTCTTACATAGCGTGCTTTGATTTCTTAAATTAACTATAACATAGCAGTCTCCTTCTAACTTTTTTAGCTTTTTAGCTGTTAACAGCATCGATTATGCTAGCATCAGGCTCATGCCTGGGAAAGATAAGCTGTGAAAACAGCAATGGAAGCAGTTCTGCCAAGCTAGCAGGATTGCACTGTGCCAGCTGATGGGGATGTAGGTTAGTCCCAAAATGCACAGTCTGGGACTGAAGAATTATAAAGAGTCTATACATAACACCTTTCACAGAAAGGACAGGAATCAAACGGCCTTCCGGTGAGCCAGTGACAGCCGAAGGATTTTGCGGTAGCTTGCTGGAGGGGTGGTATGACCCAGCAGTGGATGTACTTGTTTGGGATTTCTGTGACCTGGCTGATTTCCACATGCTGCCACATACTTGCCCTGTCATCCTGGCAAAGCCACTTCTCCTCCTGGGCACTGCTTCTACAGCCTGGGGGTAATAACCCCTCTTTACCTCCCAAGGTTTCTGTTTTGGTTGGCTTTGTAAGGTGCTTAGTTACCCAAGTGTCAGGAGCTATAAAGTACCGAGATCAATTGAAAACCCATCAGTCAGAACTTGAAAACCCATCACTCTCTGTATTCAGAGCTTTTTATTAAATTAAGAAGAAAACAGAAGTGAGACAATATTGGCTTGGGGTCTGCTTGCCCCCTTTAGCATATTGCTATGATTGTCTCGGAATACTTTCAGCCAGGCATACTGTAGTTTATGGACATTATTGTAGAAATGCTTGCTGAGAAAAGCTATTTTATTAATTGAGTAGTCTCCCTGTAAACCATGTGATATCCCAGAAGACACTTTATAAATAAAGTGTATTTGCATCAGGAGTGTTTCAAGGTTCTCTATCTTACAAAATAATAATACACAGCTTAAAACTAAATCCATCCAGGTGAAGTTTATCAGTTCAGCACTTTAATAAAATGGGATCAAATGCAATTTCTAGTGGAGACAACAAACACTTCTTATTTGGATGATATTTTACGTATCTATGTATCACTTTAAAGAAGGTAATTGATGATGTTCCTCTTGCAGAGAAAATGAGTTTGCATGGCAACAAATAAGCCTATACATCTGCCTCACTTGGACCAGTCCTTCCTACGTAAGCCTGAAGAAGATTTTCATCTATGTTTCCCAGAAACAATTTTGAATTCAGACAACAAGAATAGCTATTTCATTTGAAATTTTATGATACTTTTTGGATTTGTTGCTGTTTGTGGCAATCACGTAAGAGTAGCAAAAAAATAATAATAAAAAAGCTAGGAATGCTGCAAGGAAAAACACGGAGTTAAGCACATTAAGACAAAAATTCATTCGAGCTGTTTTAAAAAGAAAGATGGAGAGCTAATGCCTATGCATATGATGTAACATTTAGCTCTTGTTAGCTAGACTATCATTTGTCATATATTCGTTTTTTTAGGCTGATGGAAGCACTCTTCTAAAGTGCACTTTGACTTTTTAAAAATAAAAATAACACAGCAGCTCCTTTTAACTTTTTTAACTCTTAGCTTACCGCTTCATTAATGTTTAGTGAAAGTCTCTCAGTGTGTCTCTTTCAGAAATGCCACTTGTTTAGGAAGTTCTTTGCCTTTATTTCAGTTAAAAGATGACTGGCAATTCAGAGGCTGTGAGCCAGTACTCCATAGCTTATTGCAGAAATTTTATCTAGATTTTGCCCTGATTTTGATTCAGTTCCACTTTAAACCAAAGTGACTGTTTTATTTCCCTTGTGAAGGGAAATACAGCATTACACAGAGAAGTTTTGCAACTCTGGAACCTCCTTTTTTTCCTGCAAATCTATCGTTATTGCTCCTTCTACAATGTACAGATGAGGGAACTTTAAAAAGGGGATTGCCCTGCTGCTCACAAAACACATGATACTAGCAGACAGGCACACTTAAGCTGGCTGTACCTCAAGGCTTCTCCTAATTATTGTCAAATTTAACTCCGAGTCTCCAAAGTAAAAATTTTTGCTTGATTACTCAAGGAAACCTGTCCACCTATTGATTTCTCCCTAAAATCTGATTGCTATATCTGGTAGATATAGTCTTCAGATATTACCTTCTTGAAAACTTCTTGAAAAGCAGCTGTTGGATGAAGGACAGAGAGCCAGGCTAATGACACCACTGTGGAAAAGACTGCCACCCGGGCTCAGCGGGTACCTATTCTGCTTGGCTTGCAGGCTAGTCAACCAGCAGAAGTGTGCTGACAGGCCAAACAGCACAGCAATCCCTCCAAATTGGCCACAGAAAATGCTGCCCCTTTCCCACTGATGGAGTAAGAGGCATGGAGGGAAAAAAAGAGGGCAGTGGCTCAGATGATGGTGAATGTCTTATGGCACAGGGGATTGAAGTGATGTTATTGCAATAGGAAAAGGATATAGGATCTTCATATAGAAATGCATGGAAAAGTATTCTTCATTAATTTCACTACCTATGGTATAATTTGTTTAAAATATGACTCAACGCATTATATCATAGTTAATAAAAGGCTAAATAGAAAGAACACTAAATTTAGATTAGAGGTTACGTAGATTTTATTTCATCTACCTTTCAAAGAATGATGAAGAAGTTTTGCTTTTACTTCTGGAGAATGCAACAGGATGTTTATGCATGTTTACTCACCTCAGAGTTATTAAGACTCTTCATTGCTCCAAAATACTCATTAGATATCGAGGTTATATAGGGGGTAAAGAAAAGTTTATGTAACATCTAATTATAAACTCCAGTCAAACAGAGCTTCCCTCCCCACTTCCTTCCTAAAACCATGCTCAGCTGCAGAAGACCTATCAGGGCATCTCTATACATCTTGAAGAGGAGAAATGGGGAGAGAAAGAGTCTTCATTCCTTTAGTATTTAATTTTAAAATGTCTAAGAACAAAGGGCTAGATACAAACAGGAACAAATGGATTTAATGATCTGAAATCTTGCAACTCTTATTCAGCTGGTTGTCTCCACAGTTCATTGGAACTATTTGCATGATGAGCAGCAGAGGTCATCTTCTGTGATACTTGGGGAGTTATCTTTGGCTTGCTTTCATAGACTTCAGCAAGACAAAATGTCCACTGAAATCTCACACCTGTGCCAAAACTAACTTTCAGGATGTTCCATTTGAATCAATCCAGCTGGAAAATCACCTCAAAACAGGATCTTAGTGAAACTCCGAAGCCTTTATCTGATATGAGTTTTCTTAATAAATTTTTTTTAAACAAGACACTGAACTTGAACTTGATGAGATATAGAATATTTTTTTGTCTAATAAAATATTGGGTAATGCACAATCCTATACAAACTAATGGATGCTCAGGTAAAAAGAAATGCTTATGCAAAAATGTTTCCCACAACATGTAATGCTTAGAAAACATCATTCAAAGTTATATTTTTTATCCTATAGTCTTGATAATGTAAACACCAATCCTTCTTTCCAGAGGTAATTCTTAGTTAGGTAAAATTAGACATTGCTGGAATATATTCAAGTACAAAAGTGGAGAATTATGCCCTTGTTGCTCCTTATTTGGAAAGGTGAAGACTTCAGCATTAAAAATAATAGTTCTGAAGGCTTAGCAGGTAGTCATGATACGGCACATAGCAAATGATCTAGGGGACTATTCTTGATCTTTTTCAGTTCAGCACCTCTCTGTGGTCGTATAGCTGGGAAAACATGGAGAGGGAAGGGAATGACTTGTGTTTCTTGATGTGTGTTTTTAAACCTGTTGGGAATTGCTATCCTCAGGCTGAGGTCTCAAAATGATAGGCTTACAGAAAGCAACATTTGGAGCAAGACAGTACCAACCTGGGAAGTACTCCATAAATGGCAGGTCACCTTCACAAAGAAAAGTACATCAGTTTTGTAACTCAGAACATGAAACAGTGACACCAAAGTCTCCAAACTGTGTAGAAAAAAGGTTCCTGTAGCAATTTTTCATCATATAAACTAATAAAGAAACAAGCACTCGGTCTTCAAAACTTCTACAGCCTCACTGAGTATATTTTAGTTCCATTTGTGATCATCAAAGCATCCCATAAACTGAAGACCGTGTTCAGCTCATGTTTGATGGGCTGAATTCAATGGGCTGAATTCTAAGTGCAAGACCATGTTTCCATATCCCAACAAATTATAGTCAATGCAACCCAGCCGTGCAAACAATACTTGAATGCTTTGAAGATTTTGTTTCTGGATAAAATGTCTGTGAGAGGACAGCAAAATAGGAAGCTTTCATGGAGATAAATTCTGAATAGAAGAGAATACACTAAATTTTAATGAGTTGTTACATGAAGTACTAGCTCTTCTTTATGCTTCAAAGTTAATTTGTAAACTTACTCTCAAAACAACTGCTGCGATGTCCTGAATGTATCTCTGCCTCTGAGGAAATAATTTTAACTCAAGCACTAGTAGCAAATCCTAAGAAAGCATTAATGATGTTTTGCCAGAGGACAAAGGGTTCAGAATACGTTTTTCCACTGTTAGAGGCATGGCAGCTTTTCTTCAGTGCAGCGACCACAGTCAAAATGCATAAAGAGTTGCCATGTTTCTAGCACTGTCATTCAATAACATAATTTTCCAATTTTTTTAAACCCAGAAGTTTTTGCGGTTCTTTGCAAAGAAAGCGCTTCTGTAAAGAAAGTCTGTGCTCCTTCCGTTTAACAGCTAGATGTGCATGCCAGAAATCTTTGCCAACTACTGTTTAATGTAATTAAATAATTTAAAATTATAAATATTCTGATTATTGACTAGCTATTTTTTTTTAATCTGTCAAAAGAAGACAGACAGCCAACTGGATGAACAGTTGAGAACACAGAGTAGCTTCAACAAGGCCGCTGCCGCCTGTATGAAATAGTGCAGGGAGCATGCACTGTAATCCAATCAATTTTCTATTAAAGGACATGTAGAGAACAAGCAACAGCTGCACACAGGTCTTTTTTCCTTCTTCTCCTAGAATCTAAGTTTTAAAAGCATGGCTGCAGAAAAGTGGAACTTTTCATGGAAAAATGCTGGATTTCCCAGTATGCTGGATATGTCGGATTTCTTCAGGGGGGCAAGGCGGCAGTGATACTGCTCGTGAATGGGAAACTTTATTCTTCCTACAGCTGCGTTATTGTAGCTCTGTGCAGATTCAGGTAGGCTATTCGTCCTGAACTCCCTGTTCTCATAGCTCTCCCCACACAGAAGGACAATAAACTTCTGTATGTTCCCTGTGGCGTTGCTACCCACACAGCAAGAACCCTTGATCAATGGGCCTGATTAGGCGAAGCGGTGTGTCTGGTTTCGATGAGGCACAAGCTGTGGAATCTTCAGAAACCAGGCTGAAACGGCACTGAAGCCAGACTTGTTTCAGTGAAGGAGTCTGTTTTGAATTATGCTTCCTATTAGCAGTAGATTTAAAAATTAGGGAACTATGAGTAAATCTGGAACTTAACAAGGCTTAAAATAGGCCTGGGTCACAAATCTTGCTAACTGTGTGATGGGCTGGTCTTCAGTGCAACAACAAGGAGGTCTTTAAGAAAAAAAGTAAGTAGAAAAAAACAGAGTGACTAAAGTATGGGGGTGGCAAATAATAAAGGTAAGTTATTTCTTCTCATTTTATGTTCTGAAACTCAGGGAAATCTCCGACAAATGGTAAACATATGGAATAAATTATCAGGAAAAGTGATCTCAAAACAAAGACTACAACAGAGTTCAAGTGACACCCTTGACTCATTTCTGGAACAGAAATGGATAGAGCCATAAAGTCAACACAAGAAAGTTGGATTATGATTAACCTGAAAAAGGGCAAGCAAATTAGACTATGAGCCATTTTCCTGTTCCTTATGGCAGCTTCCCAAGACTGCACATCTGAAATGTGTAATTTAACATAAGCCCAAAGAGCCCTCCTTGCCAACCGCAAAAAAATTAATCAAACATATTCTTGTACCAGAAGAGTAGGAGGCATTTATACAAATAAAGAGGCAAGATCTATTTATACACATATGCACACAGATGCGTGTACATGTTTATTTTGAAATTAGATAACTAACATAAAAATCATTATGCAACATTATACAGGTCAGTTAGTTAACTGCTTGAGTTTCAGTCAAGATGGCCATAAAATCAGGTAATAAAGCTGCAATGCTTTGAAAACCCAGATGTATATGAAATGAGTTGTTCCATGTAATTAAAAGAGATGTGAGAGGTCAGGAGAACAATATAATCTAACACCACGTCTACATTGCAGACTTCAGCTGGCACAGCTACATCAAGCAGAAGTACGAAACTGTTTAATACCTGACTGATACAGCTGTACTGCCAGCTGTGCTACAAGTGTTAATATAATTACATTGGTATAAAGGTGAAATTTCATAAATATAACTTCTTTTCCTTGCTGTTTTTTCTACACTGGTATGATATACAGATGTGCTAACATAACTGCAGCTCTAACACAAACACTTTCTGTAGTAATAACATAGATATAGCCAAAACCACCAAGGTCACAGAAGCACAGGCTAAGAGTTTACTTTGACTATTTCTACACTAAACATATTACGTCACTGATGTGCTCCAAATACATATGACTAGGGATTTGTGGGAAAAATATATCAAAGCTGCCCCATAAGCAAAACTTCTACAAAGCCAGCCCTTCTAGCAGCCCAGCTGTGTTGCTTAGACACAGCATCTCTTCCTACCTCTGCCCACACATCTGTGGTAACAGACGCCAATACCAACAGGCCTGTTCCCACTGCTTCGCTTTCCATTTCTTATTTCACTGCACGCCTCATGCGTGCATGTGATTTCCTCCTTTCAAGTTCTCTGGCTTGATTTTGCCAGCTGCAACCATTCGGACATTGGCACAGCCGTGGCAATGAGGTCAGGGTGCAGTCTGCTATCCCAAACCCTGACACTGGTAATGATGGCAGGTCTGCTATCCCAAACCCAGCCACGGGTAATGACAGCAGGCCGAAAGGGGAGAGGGGGAACCAGCAGGGCCTTGCGGAATGCCAGGGCCAACATTCTCTCCCTTATTCCCTCAACAGCGCCATCCCACCTGCCAACAGGCGAGCTAAGGTCAGCGCCGTGCTCCGAATGAAGGCTGGAAAGATATTTGGAAGAAATAGGGTACAAAATTTGTCACTCTTCATACCCACCGACACCTCCACCACCTTGCCCAACCCTGTGAGAGGTGGCCGGGGCCCCCAGCCCTGGGCTTGGGAAGGGCCCGACGGTTGGGCGGGCCAAGCAACGGACCAATCAGAGAGCACCTTCTGGGCTTTCTCATCCAATAGTCAACTTCTCGTGGGCTTCGGGGCGGAGGCGAGCAGATGACTAACGCTGAGCGCCATGTTTGATTCTGGCAAGAGGGACGGGCCTGCACGGTGCCCTCACGCAAAATGGCTGCTGGCAGCAGTCACGTGGGAAGCAGTCCCTCGTGGCGGGGGCGTTGCTAAGGGGGACACCGGACGTTTATACCCGCTGCTGGGAGGGGGATGAAGCGCATGCGCGGCTCTGGAGGGCGGGGGGAGCGCGGAGGGATGGCCAAAGCGTCATGAAGCCTCGCCCCGTGGTGCGAAGCCCCGCCCCCGAGGCTCGCGGCCGTGCTGTTGCGGCCGGGGGGCGGGGCCTGCGCTTCCTCGCTGCCGGGGCCGGGAACGGGGCGAGCCGTCGAGCCCCGCCCGCAGGGTGTCCCCGGCCTCCTGGCTGCCCCCGCCGCCCTCAGCATGCAGGGCGCGCTCGCCATCCCCGAGGAGGTCTGCAGCCTCCTGGCAGGTAAGGCCGGCCGCTGGCAGGGAGGGAGGGAAGGAAGGAAGGAAGGAAGGAGGGAAGGAGGGAGGGAGGGCTTCCCGGGGGGCGGGCGGTGAGCAGGGCGGAGGGGAGGCCGAAGGGGGCGGGCCGGCGGGGGGTGTGACGGGCCGGGGCAGCCGTCATGGCCAGGGCTTGCGGGGGGACCAGCCCCTTGTGCCGCAGCCGCGGCGGAGCGCTCCTCAGCGGGTGCTGGGCGCTCGCTTCCACTTCGTGGGTCCGGGGGTTCCCTCCCCTCGTCAGTTGCTCTCCCCCGGTTACTTCCTCCCCCGGTGCCCCTGCGGCGGCGGCGGCAGCCCTCCGGCGCGGTGCTGCGGTTCCCTTCCCCGCGGCTGCTCGGCGCACCCGAAATGAGGAAGGAGGGAGGTCCGGCTCCCGCTGCCGGCCTGGCCGTCGTGCTGAGGCTGAGCGCTCGCAGCCCCCCATCCGCCTCTGGGAAGGGGTGAGGTGTTGGGACGTCTGCAGAGCCACAGCAGGGCTGTGGAAGTCCTCTGCTGACACGCGTGTGTGGAAGGAACCGGGCGTCATGCAGGCCCCTTGGCCCTGTTTCTGAGCGCCGAGTTAACCACCCAGCGATCAGGTGGAAGTTTCTCCCCTTCAGGGTGTGTCTGGCCTGGCAGGTACTGTCGGAACTTAAACCGGGCTGTTCCGGTGCCAGCTGGGCCGTTTCCCTGAATTAACTGAAAAAATGAAAAAAAACCCCCAACTTCCCTGCTAAACAGCTTAGGCTAACGTCATCAAAGTGAATTAAGATGTTACTGAATTGCTGGCATATTGTCCTGTTGGTCAAATAAGGCTGACTGTGACTGTCCACGCTCTTAGGGATAAGTTGGAGCGTAGGAATGGCGTGATTTCTCACCATGAAAAGTTATCAGCAATAGTGTTAGTAGAGACTTAAATAAAATACCGGTGATGTGTTTTATGTGCAAGGTTTAGATTTCAGTTTTTTAAAACTTATTTTTTGCTGTCTATTAAAGCAAATTATATATTTCCAGTTTGGGATTTCTTTTATCTTTATGAAAAAATCATAAAAGGCTTTGCTATCCTGAAACAATTTCAGTTTCAGTGGGAGTATATTTCTTTTGAGAACTTCTCTTTCTGCCACAGGAACTTGTGTAGCTCTGACTAAGCCATTCAAATTCGCCATGCTTTTCAAAATCTTCCCTCTGAAATGAAGTACTCAGTTACACGGCTGGGCACCTGCTAGAATCTAGTGTAGCTCGTCACCTTTGAAGTTTGTCCTTTTTTTAAACGTTTTGATTGTAAGAATTAATGCTTGAAACATATTACTCTTACCAGTCAGTCTTCTCATCTTTAAAGCACTTCTGCCAACTGTCCTGTTTTCCTAACTACTGTTTGTAACTACACTATCTGCAGATCATACCATCTGTAGTAAAATCTGCATGAAAGGCAAACAGAAAGAAGGAAAGCTTCTGATCGTTTCTTCTCATGGCATAGATTCTTAATAATTAAAAAAAAATAGCCTTAGAGAGACTTTCCAAGCCTTGGTAGTTTCTGTGGTATTACTGTATTCTGGAACTTGTGATCACATGAAGTGTGTGTGTGTGTTTGTTTCAGAGCTATTTTCACTGTGTGAAGCTGATCTTAGAAACTCTTCAATGTTTTAAGTGCTTCTAGGATTTTTTCAGGGGAGGGTGTGATGCAGATGTGATCATTCCAGACTGTGATTTGATTTTTGCCATGGTGCTTCATCTTCACAACTTGTCCTTCTCCCCATCTTTATCCAGTCTCCCATGGAAAGAGCGATATAAAGGTTTGTATTTTGAAGTGAAACTGAGAACACCTATTTTCCCTCAAGGGGGATGTTTATACGTTCTTTCAGTGTCACTATGATCAACGGCCTAAGTTATATACAGGTATCTAGTCTTTGTACAGTGTGTACAGCTTCAGCTTTTCTGAAAGAAAACGAGATGGTTTCTTTAGTACTGTCTATAGAACTGAAGTTAAGAAGAGAATGGAATGATTTACCAATGATCTTTCAATCCTTGTTTTATTATTATGGTGGCATAAATGCTACCTAATACGTAATACATCTCTACAACTGTAACGATAATATTTTCAGCTTAATTTGCTTTCACATGCAATTTTGTTCTGGGACGTAATGCAAAATGAGCTTAACACTTGTTAATTTTATAACAGCATAATTATGGAGTAAGCAGAACTCTAGCAGGGTGGAGACAGGGTATTGAGGAACAATTAGAATCATAGAACCATTTAGGTTGGAAAAGACCTTTAAGATTGAGTTCAACCGTAAACCTAACACTGCCAAGTCCACAACTAAACCATGTCCCTAAGCACTACATCTACATGTCTTTTAAATACCTCCAGGGATGGTGACTCAACCACTTCCCTGGGCAGCCTGTTCCAATGCCTGACAACCCTTTTGGTGAAGAAATTTTTCCTAATAAATTTTGTTGGAGTGTGTCCGAAGAAGAGCAATGAAGCTGGTGAAGGGTCTAAAGCACAAGTCTTGTGAGGAGCGGCTGAGGGAACTGGGGTTGTTTAGCCTGCAGAAGTGGAGGCTGAGGGGAGACCTTATCGCTCTCTACAACTACCTGAAAGGAGGCTGTAGAGAGGTGGGGGTCGGTCTCTTTTCCAAAGTAACATGGAGAAGAAGATTCTGGGGAGAACAGAGCTTTGATGCAAGTTACAAAGCCTTGGAATATACAAAGGTTGGCATAATGTTATGTGCAATGATAACTGTAATAGTATCTGCACCTGCAGTGGCATTTGCCTCTGCCATGTCATCTTAATCTGTAATGGTATTTGCGTCTGAAAAGGTATCTGAAATGGTACCTACACCTACAATGGTAGCTGCGATGGTATCTGCATCTGCAGTGACATCTGCATCTGCCTACAAGTGACAAAATCTTGGAATAGAAGCTGTTCTGCATAATATTCTTGGCTTATTTTTATTTTTTATTCCTCCTTAATAGTTTGTAACTTTCAATCCTTACTTCCGGAATTATCAAAGGGAAAGAAATGTGAGGATAAGTATGGTTATGCAATGTAAAAATTCAATAACCTGATTCCTTTTTTAAAAAATATGAGATTGATTTTTTTTTTTTTTTTTTTTTTTTTAGGTTGCCAGTCAAGTGCATGAAAGTTAGAAACCAGAGTAGTTCAAACTGTGTGAGCAGTTCATTCACTGACACATTTAGGTTCTGGTAATCTTTAATTATGTAGTCTCCTGCTTTTTGCTCAAACTATTCATGTAGTGAAGATGTATGGTAATGGAGGAAGGAAGGGAGCTCTGTAATATCTTTACTATTCATTAAGCAACTCTTACACAATACAAAGACTGCATTGAGTTGATAGTTATTAATTTCTGCATGCTCTTCTTTGAGGGTGCTTCTTAATGTATTATTTTAATGGCTTACAGGTATTGATTCAGCACCTCTTTGAGATGAGGGAATATTGTTTTCCCGTTGGTAAAATTAGTGTAATAAACAAGATGTGATCTGGGGTTGCAAAAAATAATCAATGGTGGAACAGAATAGAATTCAAATTCACCTGCCTCCATGCTGTGCTGGTTTCTCCAGAAAATAATGTGAGTTGGACGTCTATATTCAGTGGCCATTACGAGTGCTGGGCACTTCTTCATATCAGGTTCTGTTGAGAACATGCAGTTAGTATCTAGCAACAAGCACCTTTTTTTAGCCTGCTAATCACATAGCAGTGAGGCAGTGACAGATAAAAAATCTCATAAATATTGTGCTCTTCCTCCTCTCCTTGGTCCTTTTGCCTACTGTTTCCAACTTCTGCAACAAGTGGAGGAGCGATCATATGGATTTCCTTATCCCTGCTTAGCCTTGATTGATTGTTGGGAGTACTGTCCACCCACTATGCTGAACAAGTAGGAGTCCTACTGGAAAACTTACTAAGTGCTCCTGTAGTTAAACATGGTGATAATGGGAATAAACACACCAGGGGATGAATTAAAGTTGCACAGGAAACTTTCTGACTTGTGAGTTCTTTACTTTGAACCTAAACAATATTATATCTTTAACACAAAAACAAATTCTGTCACACATGCTGTCAGGGTCATTATAGTTGCATGTCAGTGGTGCTGAAATGTTCCAGGCAGAAGCACAGCTTGAGCTCAGGGCTAACTGCATTAGTTGGAAACAGGAGGAAGCTGTTTCTGTAAAGTTGAAGGAGAAAGGTCAGCATGGTGATGGGCTTATTGCAGAGGATTGTTGGGAATTCACAATCCCATCCTCTCTTCTCTGACTTGTTCAAGTGGTGGGAGGGAAACACTGGAGACAGAAACAGGGTCCTCTGGTCATGAGTTGAACTTCTGGTGGGAAGAGAAAGTCATTTTGTTGCTCTCTTATCTCCCTCTTTACACCTGGGAAGTGTGTGGTAGTGTATATAACTTCTTCATTCCCTTCCTGTGTCTCTGCACCTTCTAGATGATGTTTGAGATTTTGTAATTTAGTGAAGGAAGCCCAGCCCCATTGTGTCTTTTCTTCTTTTGAAAAGGTACCCTCCGTCGTGTTTATATGTTCAGGATCTTTTTGTGGGTGTTTGGCAAAGTGGGATGTTACGTGCTTTTTTTTTTTTCCTTCCCCTTTCTGTCAAATTATTATTGGTTATGTAGATTGTTGGAGCCCTGTTCATTTTAATTTTTCCTTACTCTTTGATGCATGCTCTAAGTTTTGGCTTGTCCATAGCTGAGAAGGATTTCAGAGGCTGCTTCTTCCCCCCAAGGGCATATTATTTCTCCTGTAACATAAATCAGACTGGTTGCTTCAGTCATCTTGATTGGAAAAAAACCTCTTGATTTTTTTCAGTAATGGAGATCTAATTGGAGGAGTTAAGAATTCTTTATTTTTTTAAAAGTTTTTGATGGTGTCATGAACATTAGATATATATATAATTTATATCTTTTCCCTCTAATCTTCATGACACCTGTGACTTTTCCTTTTTTTTAATTCAGTTTTCCTTTCACACTTTGCAGTATTTCCAGTTTGAATCTTCTGTATTCATACTTTAAGTTACAAAGATTTTTGGTATGAAAATGGAGTAAAACTCTAGTTTATATGGAACCTTTATCCAGTCCCAATATCCATTTTCTTTGTTCTACTAAACAAAAACCCCAAACTAAACAGAAACCAATGTTCTTGCCCTAGAGACCGTTTCCACCCAGATATTATTCCATTTGTTTAAATGCTTAGTCATATTGTCCAAATTGCCTTTTTTCAATGTGATTCTTCTAATTTTTTTCTTCAAATTAATATTGTTTACCCATTTGTTTAGTTGCATCCTGGAAATAGCACACAGAAGGGGGCAAGGCAAGAAAACTATAGATGATGGATCCAGTGCATGAGTTTAATTTCGCTTACCTTTTATTTTTGGGCACTACAGTAGTTATATTTACACCTGATGCCCAGAAAACTAACTGTCCTTTTTTGACCTCCTTGTCAGCTGTTGCTGGACTTGCTCCTTACATTCTTGTCATAGGAAAAGCCACTTAGGTACAGTGTAGCTCTTCTTCATTGGCTGGTTCAATTTTAAAAGGATATTGTTGTTTAAAACTTTACTCTTTGTTTTGAAGTATCATTTTCACGTTTCTAAGGCTTTAACAAATGCTGGTTCTTGCTGAAGAATTCATCTTTACAAGGTAAACCAGGGCGATTATTGTAGACATCTTTTAAGTAGACATGTATTTACAGCTTTGGTAATATATATGTATTTCAATAGTAATGGAATAAGAGTAGAAACAGTGAGGTAAAAAAACGCACAGGGGCGTTCCTGGTAAGAAATAACCTCCAGTGATTTGAAACATAGTTCAATTGTCTCTGCTATAAATTTGAGAATAAGTGTCATATATGGGTGATAAAAATGGCATAGGCTATTTTTTATATACTCATTATTCACTTAGTTTGTCTTTTTCAATTAACGTGGAGTCTATCTTTCTCATCTGACTGGGTTTATGTTTCTTTCATAATCATATGTCAACAAACCACAATAGATGCAGCATAATGTGGCATACAGTGTAAATCTTTAGGTTAATCCTTAACATTTTTTATTATAGTTCATTTGGAATCACTTTGTAACTTGATCATGATTTGTACTGGTGTGGTTTTTTTCATTATATGCTTAATATGTTACAGCTTGATCTTTTCTCACCTCTTTAATGTAGAGAGAGGATGCTCAACTACTCAGCCAATGAGATTAGATATATCTTGAGATTAAATATCCTTGATTAGAATATTTTTTTCTTTAACTTCTTAAAAGAGTTGTCTTATATATTTTCTTAATTTGAGGAGTCTTAGCAGTTCGGATGTACTTCTGCTTTCTAAATCGCTAACGAAACTGTTGAGTGTCAACGTTTGTCATGATGCTCACTTTGTATGTGGCAACGTGGCAAGATAGCCTTGCTTTTGGGGATTTAAGGTACAGCAGTTTCTAAAGGCTCTCCTTTCAGGACTTTGCGCTAAAAGGAATGCTCACCTACTTGTTAGGCTGGATCAATGTGATACTTTTAGACATCTTGGAGTGTCAGTCACTTTTAGTTTACATCGTGTTCTGTTTCTATATAAGTAGATATATATATTCTTTTTTTAAAGACAGTTTAGCAAACTCTGGAGAGAGACTTTTAAATATAGTTGGGAATGAAGGGGGAGAGAAGGAGCAAAATCCTCCTATTTCTTGATTCAAGAGGACGGGCAGTCACAGATACTGCTTGATAATTTGTATTCAGACCTGTTCCCTATTAATGAATTGCATGAAAACTCTGAAATCAAATTAATTAATTACTTTCTAATGCCAGCCCACGTAAAGCTGAAAGATACGTGGCAGTTTGGTTAATGTTGGTCACCTTTGGACAGTGTGTGTGCACAAATGTGCCTAGCTTGCAGCTACCTTCCAAAATTCTCTGGCCTGCCTTCCCAAATTCTCTGGCTTGCAGCCAGCTTCTGGCTCTCTCAGTCCTTGAGGCGGAGAGAGATGGGAAAAGGCTGGTGGCTGGAGGAATTGTTCTGCTGACCTGCCATTCCCTTCTTGTGTGACTGGCAGCGCATCTGCCAGGTGACCCCATGCAAGTGTCCCTTGTCATATGATGGATGCGTGTCCAGCCCCGAAACAGGAGCCTGCATTTTGCTTGGGTCACGGACAGGGAGCTGCGTGTGTGCCCTGCCATGTGAGTGGAAACACACCTATCTCATCGCCAGTTTATAATTGTTCTCTGTCGTTTGAATGGCGTGAAGTCATCAGGTGATGAAGAAGTGACTAACTTTTTGATAATGTGATAGACAACATTTTGGTTATCTACTGAGGAGGTGAGAAAGGAAGACCCAGGACACAGTCTGAGTGCCTCTCTGAGAGTCTGTTTGGCCCACCCTGACACAAAAATGAGGTAGTTCTGTCCTAAGTATGTTTGTTAAGTGCAACTTACGTATACGATATTAAGCCCTGTAAACAACAAAAGTGCTATGATTTGTGATGATTAGCACTCTTTAACACAGCACTTGCTTTGGGCTAAAATTTTACAACATTCTTGAAAAAGCCCATCTGCGTAGTTTCAGCCTTCATTAAAGAAAATAGCCCCAAAGACTTAAAATGATGAAAAACTTGCAGTGTTGTCTGTTTATAGTCATGGAAATAAGGAGAACCACAAAATGTTTTAACAATGAAAAGCAAAATAAATCATAACTTTTCCTTGTAAAAGGAACATAGATGAAAATGAAATTAAAATGGCTTTTCAGCTTTTGACTGTTGTATGAAATGGCAATTAAGCTTTGAACTGTATGAGCCGGTTGAAGTGGACAGAGCTAGACTGTAGCGTGGCTTCCCTTTTCTGTCAGTTTGTAATCTGTATTGACAGAGCAATTTGCGAGTGGATCATATCAATTGGATCTTTCAGTTCGGCAGCTATTTTTCATTTCTGGAGGCAAATAATTTCTCTGGGGCATGGATCAGACGAAGTTAAAATCATGAGCTTTAAGAAACAGAGCAACAAATACAGGTCTTCAAGCTATCGGGCAGTCTAACACACAAGCTTAGAAAAAGTTAAGAGGTGTTGAATAGGTTTCCAAAGCTTATTTCTCTTTGAAATTTTAGTGTTTTCAATGGAAACAGCTGAGTTTCTGCAATGTGTGATACTAAATAGCTGCTCAGTTTGTTAGGAACAAACAATTTATGGAAATAAATTAACTTGTTTTGCTTGTTGTGTGGTAACTGGTTAGTATACGTGCTTTTAAATCAGAAATCGTTTCAAAGATGTTTTCTTTTTGGAGTTTATCTTTTATTACTTTTTAAATTCCTCAATGGACCAACTGCTGCTGAAGCATGAAAGAAACACATCTACACTGAAGTGCTTGTGACTAGTGGCTTACACTTTCCTTTTCTGTATAGCACTAAACTAGCAGAGGAGAGATCAAGTTTTGGATCATCTGGAGAAGGAAGAGCAAGTAAGTGACCAGAATAGCGGTGAGAAATGGGTAAATTTTGCTGCGTCTGCCTGAAGTTTGCTGTTGGGGGCTTGCATCTGTCGCACTGAAATCCTGAGTTCTGTTCTCATTCTAAAGTAAATCACTTTGAGGAATGTCAGAGAAATTGCGTGAATGTTCCCTTATGTTAAGCCAGTGATGAAGCACTCTCTAACAGCAGGGATTGCTCCTTCCATACTCTTCCACCATGTGGAAGTACAGGTAGTGAAGAGATGATCATAACTTAGATAACTTTCTTGCTTCTTGTCCAGAGGAGCTTAGTATAAATAAGTTACTAATCTCATGTGCATCTGGCACATCCTGAATGGATTTACAACGCTAGATCAGAAGGTGGCTTGAGCAAGATATATAACATTCTGTGTGAGTAGATAAGAAAATCTATGATACAGTAACGTGTAATTTTCCAAGTATGTTTCTTCTTTAGCGTCCTGTGGCAGATCATGTCTACATCAGTCTGTCTTCATATTTTGGCGTTATGATGAATCAAGCTATATGCTTTCTCTGGACATATGGAAGTAATAGTATTCCATGATGAGAACAGTGCATTTTGTTTGTGTCTACCTAAGCTCACAGAACTTGTTTTACAGTCTCACAGGAGAGCGAAGCCATCCCAGGGATGTCTTCTCTATAACTGCTGCTGCTGTTTAGAAACAGCAAACTTATCAGGAGCTTGTGCATGCTTGCTCTCTTTCTGTCTCTCTCCTTCACCCCTCTCCTCCATCTCATTACCTGCTTTTACTGAGAAGAGATGGAGCATTTACTTCAGCCTTGTACCTCCATGGTTGAAAATTCTGCATTATTTCTGATTTTGAAGTCCAAGCTTTTCCAGAAAAGAACAGATTGTGTCAACAATGTAGTTAGCCCTCAAATTTTCATATCGACAGTGTATTCTAAGCCAGAAGTGGTAATTCTTTCTCCTGATAACACAATTAAGGAGTATGTGAGGAAAAGAAACTAAGTTATCTCAACATCCATGTTTGAAAAAAGCTTTGAGAGTCAGTCAAAACCAGAGACGACCGAGTTCTTAGCTGGATTTTGAGGTTTTCCAAGAAATAAAGAAGCCCACTGAGTTCAAATGAAGACTGCTGAGGCAAAGTTCTGTGATTAATTAGTGTTCAAAGATTACTGTGCAAACATTACTCCTTATTTATAAATGTGACTAATTCCTCTAAGCTTTCACATAATGCTGCCTAGGTAGAACGTTGAAGCTGCTATCTAATTTTTGAAATAAATAGGTAAAAGTATGAAGGAGCAAATATTTAATCAGCATGTCCCTCCCAATGTGAAAGGTTGGTCTGTACTGGAAAATCCTGCTGGGTTTCATTGAGGGAAAAACTGTTGGCGGTTTTGTGTTTTTGGCATCAGTATAGTAAAAGTATCAAGTCTTGTGACCTAAGGGAGGTTTTGTGGATGGTCAATGTCTTGGGATCACGTGGATCCTCATTTGCCTGCTTGATCGGAAATTACAATCATTGGAATTTATGAAGATGTATAAATTTCCTGTGGGTTAGGACAAAATGTTTCCAGGGATGCTCCGTGTATGGCATAGAGGCTGTCGGGGGTGTGTCTGGAAGATTCATTAATACATATGTTAAGTGCCTTTCCTTCTGTCCTTTTAAAGAAGGAATGCCATAGAACTGAGTGTGCATCCCTGCCCTTCAGGGCTGCTTTGGAAAATGTAGTGGGGAAGATTCTCTGTCTTATAGGGAGGGGGATCAACATCATTCTTCAGAACTCTGAAACACTTTACAAAATGAAGATTTTGCCACATTTTGTGATGACAGCAAACCAATCTAAACATCTAAATAATAATCTGGTAAATTATTTATAAAGAATGAAATCTTTGTAATAGCTATGCTAGTGTTCTCAAAGAGTAACTTTTGACTTAGTTTTCTTGCAGCCTGTAATATAAAGTGGGATACGTTTCTGTTGAACTTCTGTTTTCTAAAGAAAAAAGCAGGCAGTTAAGGCTTTCAGTTAGGAAATGTGCAGTAAATATTAATTTAATGTTGTTTTAAAATGTAAACTTTGCATGTAAACATTTGAGTGTTACTTATGTACACTTTCCCTTATTCACTGAACAGTTACTGTCCATACAGCTGAGAAATTTAAATTAACAAGCAGGATTTTTTGGTCATGTTTCTACTTCTCAGTTTTCAGGATAATCGTATGTTGATTGGTAACTGTAAGAAACTTTTACAGTTAGTTTTGGCAATTATTTCTGTTAACCAAGAAAACATACTACTGGAGGAGTTACACTCCCGCAAATTCTCAGTCACTGCATTGTTTTTATCCTGTGGAATGGATATTTGCTATATTACAAAGAACCATGGTAACTTTTATGGAATGCTTTGATTCTACATGACTATATAAGTGTATCTTCTGTATAAGAATTAAAAATTGCAGTGCAGGTTAGAGCTTTAGTTTTTGATTCTACAAGTGCAGGTATGCTTAGCTTCAGGTACATGCTTGGGCTTGACTCCTTCGATATGGTTATTGTGCCTACCTAATTGTTTGCAGGATTAAGGCTTTGGATATGAACTTTTAGTCAAGTAGGGAGTTCAGAGACAATGTGAGAACATTTGAAAATACTGTAACCAGTAAGTGACCTATATTAGTAGCTGGGTAGGCGTTACTGTTGCAATAATGAATTACTCAACCATTTTTGTAACTTGAACTTCTGAAATAACATGGCAGTAATACATGCGTAAAGGCTATTTCCATGTTTTAGCTTTATCCCTTACTTTAGGTGATGGAAAGTAATTGTTATAGTACTGCAATTTATTAGGACTTATGTGGCATAATTAAGTGAGCAAGAATCAAATGTCACCATAGGATTTGCTGTGCTAAGCATAAGTAGATCAGAGAACAAATGTATCCCATTTAGAATCTGAAATGTCTGTTAACGATGCTGTGTGTAGGCCTGAAAATAATTTTCTTAGTTTCTTCACAGTAGTATCAGGACAAACTCATTACAGCAGTATTTATCTTTTTTTGAGGTCTTTTTTTCTTCTTTATTTAGATGTTGACACATTTATTTCCCAAACGCTAAAAGGAGAAAGTCTATCCAAGAAAGCAAAAGAAAAAAGGGAAGTTCTTCTTAAGAAGATAAAAGATGTTAAGGCAAGGTAAGTGAGCTTCATGGCTTTAATATGTTATAAAGTCACTTACTGATAACTTAAGTTTTTACAATATTTTAATAACCATTACCAACATTAACAATTAAAAATCTGTCTACGTCCTGATTTTGTCAAATAATCTGTATGGGTTCAAGTATTTATATCTTTCTTAAAGCTGCTAGAATTTAGGAAGAAATGAGAACAAAAGGGTTTGTCCCATTTGCATTGCTGTAATATTCTAAACCCTGATTGCAAGCTGGTTGGGTAGAGCTTGCCTTCACCTCTGCTTTGGTAAGATTCATTAAAATACGAGACATAGAATGCATTGAGAATATGAATGAGCTTCCTGTTGCCATACTCAGCTGGTGTAAAACAGCATAATTCAATGCTGACTTTGCTGTACTGTATATTCTGTCGTTTAGCCCTGTCTGTAATAGAAAATTGAAACATAACTGGAAACTATTTCTAGATTGTAAATTTGTTTCAGCAGCGTTGAAATAGTGAAATACTATGACAGACCAAGCAGAGCGCTGTGGTGTGGTGGTTTTTTTTTTTTTAATATCAGGTATGATTTGAGACTCTGTTCTATTGGTTTTTAATTTCAGTCAAACAATTCAGCTAAAGAGATTTGGCTGTAGTTTTATTTGTGCTGCAAAATTTTCTTTGCTAAATCCCTTTTCTTACAACTCTAATCAGCTAGGATATAATTGCTACTTGCTGTTCTTCTCCCACTGTTGCTTCCAAAGTGTTTTTCTACTGATCACTCCTGTTGGATATCTCCTAACCTTTACTTTGATGACATGCTCCTGCCTCTGTCGCAACTTGTTTACAATTTCAAAGACAGAACAATCATCTGGTGAAGGCATCATTCTTTGTATCACACTAACTGCAGGAAGACATGAGTTGTGTCCCAAAACCTTGTAACTGAAGATTGTGTGCCTTTGATTCAGGCTGTAAATTCTTAGGGAACTACTCCCCCCCCCCCCTTTTTTTCTTTTTTCTTTTTTTAAGGAACCAGGATTTTCTTTCTCTTTTTTCGTGGTTTCCCTTCTGGGTTATTGGGCTAACTGGGACTGTACAGATGACTCACATATACAGCACTACTGACTTTTTTCTTCAGTCTTATGACTCAACTATGTTTTTTTTTGGATGATGAAATATTGAAGGAGGGAACCTGCAGTTATGAGCACAGTTGACACTGAACGCTTATTCACTTAGATGACCCCATGATTTCACGTCTTATTTTAATTTCTAATTCCTTCCTCATCTCCTGTAATATTATTCACTGTTAACAGCGTTTTGCTTTTCATGCAGGCTACAAAATATACGCGCTTCATAGTCATCTTTGATTTTCACATCCCACATATAGGGCTGTGCCTAATTATTACTGCTACTTGCTATGTAGGATTTCTTAGATCTGGCCTTTTATCTCTGTTTGCATTTCTCAGTTTCTTATGCCTAGACCCTTCCTTTCTCTCCTTCTCATTACTTGTAAGCATCTCCTTACTGACTAGACTGATACACACACTACTGCTTGTTGTCCATAAAGATGGTCTTGGCAGCTGCGTTTTATTCGCCAGTTATTTCTGGTGAAATCCTCTTCTTTTCACATAAACTCTAGTCCGTGCATGCTTCTTGAGATGGCATTTTACATAACTCTGTCCTGATTATTTATCTTTATACCTCACACTGTATCCTGTGATTATTTTTGTTTCTGAAATAGCAAGATTTAGCTCTGAAGAAAGAGTATTTTTTCCCTCTGGGATGATAGAATTTTTTATTTTAGGAATTCAATAAGTTGAGATCTTATTTGAAAAAGATTTTTTTTATTTAGGCATGCATTAACTTTTTAATTTCTGGTTAATTATTAATACTTTTTCATTTGGATTTGATAAATTACTGCAACTAAAACTACTATTTGTGGACTTTTTCCTGGTGACCTACCGTGTTATTTTTAAAGTATGCTTAGTGGCTTTTACTTGTGCACAAAACTTTTTGAAATATATTAACATTTAGAAGGTTTACTAAAATTAAAGATGCTTTTGTATGTTTATACCTTAAAATATCTGAGTAGATCTGTATTCCTAGAAAAGACTGCTCTATCTGAGTTTGGTTTTGTTCAAGTCTTCTTTGAAATGACTGAGGATTCTCTCAACTGCAAAGGCAAAAGAAAAACTGAGTAAATATTTTAGCCGGAAGTAAAGACTTAAAAATTATTAAGGAAAACTTGCAGCGCTAAGTTTCAACTACAACACTGGTTGAAAACTAGTAATTGTTTTATGCTATGTTCTAGTACTGTGGATTTGCAAGTTTGTGTTGCTTTACATTGTTTCTTCTTCTTTCTGCAGTTATCCTCAAGAATTCCAGGATAAAGGTAAAGCTCATGCATTTTATTTTTTTTTTTCCCCCACTGTGGTGTATTTCCCCCTCCCCCCCCGCCCGTGGTGTAATTCCCCCCCCCTCCCCTGGTGTATTCTCCCCCCCCCCCCCCCCCCCCGGGATATTCCCCCCCCCCCACTGTGGTGTATTTTTTTTTTTCCCCCTCACTGTGGTGTATTCCCTCCCCTCCCCCCCCGTGGTGTATTTTTTTTGTCCCTCCCCACTGTGGTGTATTCCCCCCCTCCCCACTGTGGTGTATCCCCCCCCCCCCCCCCCCCCCCCCCCGTGGTGTATATTTTTTTTTTCCCCCCACTGTGGTGTATTTTTCCCCCTCCCAGGGCTGTATCTGTGCCCGCCGACAGGCTCCGGTGGGAGAGGCGGGCGAGGCTGGCGCGGCGCTGGGCTGTGGGCGCCGCTCGAGGCCGAGGGCGCTGGCTCCCCCTGCTGAGGAAAGCGGGGAAACGCCTCCCGGCTGCACGGTTCTGGCGAAACCGTCGCTCAAAGCTAGGTCTCTTTTCCTTCATTAAACACATCTGAGAACGCTTACTGATGAGAAGATTAGTTTAGAAATATAGTTCAGAATTTAATATAAATGGAGCTTGTTTTGTCTGGCTGAATCAGCAATAGCGTAGCGTTGTGAAAGAGCATGGGATGCGGGTTTTCCTTTTCAGAGGAAGTGTATGCAAAGCAGCCTGCTTAGGAGATAAAATTTTAATAGGGATAACTTATTTCAGCCTTTTTTTTTAACATTGCAAAAGTATTCAATTTCATAGTGATGTTTCTTTAACCTTTTAATAGGATCATCTAGTGGCAATATGATACTGGCTTTCGATCCGCACTGAATGAATGTTTTCATAGTTGCAGCAGGAGCTCAGACCTTTGGAGAGGAGACGATTTAGTGTGCGAGTAATGAAAGCTGAAGTGTGGGTTATCTATTGTCTTCTAGTGGAGTTAAAACAAAGCTGCAGAGTTCAGTTTAGAAAAGGCTGAGGAGTTTGTTGCTACAGTGTTCTGTAACTAAACCTGGAAGGGCTCTTATTTCCATGATGCTAATTCTTGAGGTCGTGACCTATAGCCTGTGGATGCTGGTATGAGGGTCACAGTGCGAGGTCAAAAAAGCCTATGCAAAGCTTCACTTTTTGCAGTGGTTGAAGAACTGGCTGTTTCTGGACAAGGAGGTTCAAATGCATAGGCTACAGCGTGCCTCCTGATAAAGTGAAAATATGTAAGTCGTGTTAGGCAAGTAACGTTATAACAAGGCACAACAAGTTCATACATTTCTTATCCCTGTTTAAGTCAAGTTATATAGCCATAACAGTTCAATTGAAAGAGAAAATACAACTTTAAACTTCCCAAAGACTGCCAAGATTTTGTAAACTCAAACTATGTGATTCTTCAAAAATTGTATTAAAATAATTTGCTATTTTCCTATATTGCACCTCAGCACGCTTACTGAAGTTAAAATGTAGTTTCCCTCTTCTCCTCACTGTCCAACAGAATTAAGGGTGGAAAAGTCAAATGTTCTTTTATTAAGAAAATGACTAACATGAAATTAGGTGGGATGGTTGTTTCATTGCAAATGCATCTGACTTTCCGGAGAGCTAAGTTTTTAAGAGCTAAGTTATTGAAGATTTAATAACTTTCTGAGGCTATGACTCTCTAGACAACTCTCATGTTTATTAGAAAGAGCAGAGTTTGCATTTACTGGTTTGCTTTTTTCGAAGGTCAAGAATTAGTCTATTTACTTTCTTCATTGGCAATTTGATTCAGAATTTCTTTTCTGATTCAACAAATTTGTAACAAAGATGAGATTTCATTATCTCCAGTAAAATGGATGATTTAATTGATATAGTCTATAATTGTTACTGTATAACTTGCTCTGATTTCTGTGGAAATTGTATTCAGTCTTATTCTTTTTATTAGAGTGCATTTGCTCCTTAAGAAGGATATATTGCCTTTTTTTTTTTTTTTTTTTTTTTGGTTTTCATGATGTGTCTCTCTGGTTCAGATCGTAGAACTATGTACAGATGGTGAAGCTTGCAAATGCTGACACTTTAGTTTTCTTTCAGTATTTGTCATTAAAATGAGAGGGCCCTAAAGTTATACCATTGTTTTCTGCAAGCGAGGATAAATTTTTCCAAATTCATGTGCATTTGCATGCATGAATATGAAAAATTCATGAGAAATGGGAGCCTGCACTTATTTGCAAAATATTTGAGGGAATGTGGTTCAGTGGTATGGGTTGTTGGTATAATTTCCAGAGTTCAAGAAGTGTGTGCTAAACTTTATTTGGTTGTGTCATTCTTACTTTAGGCCTGTACAAATTAGGCGTGACTTCTTTAGGTGTAGAACAAAGGACCCACATGGAGGTAAGCAGTCAGATTCTTGGCCAGCTACTAGTGTAACAAAGCAGCAGCAGCAGCTGAGTGAGGTCAACTTTTGTGCCCATTCATACCTCTGTGCACACCTAGACATTTGAACAATGGAAAATTTGAGAAAAGATTAAAAACTGAGGTGGCAGTCATGGTCAGACATCTTCCTGTTCCTCCTCCCTCCAGAGAAAGAAGAAATGGCCCAAAATATAAGGTGAAAAAGGAGAATATTTTTTAGGAAAAAAGGAGGGGTGAAAGCAGAAATGTGGAAACTGCACTAAAACAAACTAGGAAGAATAAAAACTACTGTGCACGTTTAAACTTCGTATTTGCTGCTCTTTGTTTTGCGGTAGCAGTTACTCCATTTTTTTAAAATGCAAATAAAATAATCTTTGTTGTACGTGAAAGGAAAGGTGAAGAATGATTCATACTATGTGCCATATTATCACGGTATAGTAATTATTATACTACAATAATTATCATACTATATCAGCTGTTTTCAAGAATCTTGTGAATTGTAACCTGTCATCCTTCCAGAGGCATCCAGAATAATCTTTTGGAGGCTGAAAGAAGTGGACTAACACTTTCAAAATTCATAGATTTCCTGTATAACATAATGAAACTTGACTCTGGTCTCTCAAACAGCAGCTCCTTCAGCTTGTGAGTTGTTCCACAAGCATGCTTTGTGGGCATCAGCTTGTCAGTCCGCTCTTTTTCATCACTGCATGTTCTTGAAGTTCCACTGGCTTTGCATGTAGTGACTAGGCAGTTTGACCAAGGTATAGTATGTGAGCTCTTGTATGGGCTTTGGCCACTAGCATACAGAATCTTACCTTCCATAAAGATAAGGCAAGGAGTTTTAAAAGAAAAAAAAAAATTGAAGAGCATGTGCACAAGTAGAACCAGGCTCCTTAAAACCAAAATCATCCATGTGCATATCTCTTAACTTTCAGAAAGTGCATACGTACTTCTTTGCAAAAACATTGATGAACTTGAGGACTTTCTTGCATCCTCTTAAAAATAAGCCGCCTTATGTTGTCTGTCAGGTCAGTAAGTATGCTGGCAAAAGCATCTTTTGTGTCTACGCACTGAAAAAATGAAGCTTTTTAGGGGAAGTGGGTACATGTGAAAATTGAAGACATGAAATTAATTGTACAGGAAAATATGTAATTCTCATGTGTGATGTGTTATCTGATTTTACACTGACTTTTACAGTTAAATGTAATGTTGATTTATGGACAAAGAAAGTGCATGTTGTTCTTATGACCAAAAATGTACAATTAGATTAATATCCAAACCACTAATACTTTCACAAAATTTATTTTTATTTAATAAGTTACATTATTAAACATTTATTACTTTTATATTATTCTTAAATTGAGGAACTCAGTAGAAATGTCTCTTTCTATTAGACACTGCTGCTTTTTTTTTCTTTTCATTTGAAATATTTGACTCTTCATCTCAGCAGTTTAAGCAAAATCAAAAAGCCATAGTCACACTCAAGGTGACCTGTTCTAGATCTTAGAATTGGGAAGGAACTTGAAAACTAGATAATTTTCATACAAATTGGATTCATTTTTTATAAGACTAGTATTCTTCTAAGTCTGGACTTTGTCAAAGATTCTGAGTTAATACAGTTTTTGGCATTTCTCTGTTTTGAGATTAATTGAATCAATACTATGGCTGCCAAAATGTTTAGTTAAAAGAACCTTGTTTTCAATTTATGCTAAAAATAGTGCTAAAGTTGGCAAAGGCACTATAAGCCCTAGAAACTGTATTTGCGTTTGAAGCTCACTTGCCATCTGTTCTTTGCATTTATTTTAGTAAAATATATATTTTTAATCACTTTTCACAAAAGGTTTTGGCTCAGTGTTGAAAGTGAGACACCAAAAATACTAGCCAAATCGAGTCATAATATGGGAATCTGCAGAACAAGTTCCCCGTAAAGCACTTGGGTGCACCTTATATCTGATCTGCAGAACATGACTTTGGCACTATTTATACAGAAAAGTATGATTTGACATTTGCTGAACTACCACTTTTGCGTCTGATAAAAACCGATGAAGGTCCACTTCAATTTTCATTTCACTGTTGTATAATAGCAGATAAACCTGTGTCTCTAGAGCATCAGTGGTATTCTCTGTGTAATTACTGGGAGCACCTGTAGGAAACTTTAAATGACTCAGATGCCTCTTTGGCTCTTGGCAAAGCAGTGAGTGTCTGGAGCCCGAGATACCTTCTTCCTGGAAATAATCAAGCTGAGAGCGTAGCACTATATGTGAAGGCTTTGTATTTTCTGGTTTTTTTTTCTGTTTCGTGTGAAGGTGATACTTCCTTTTTTGTCTCTGTACACTCTGTTTTTCAGGAAATGGCAGCAAGTGGGAGTCTTTTTGGACTTGAGAAGGGAGGCAGTAGCTTGTGGTCATTAGAGGATGTAAGTTCTGTATTTTAACACACTTGAGCTTTCAGTCAGGAGCATAAATACATCGTTAGTATTTAACCATAAATGGGAAAGATACGGCTTAGTTGTTAGGCAGTCCTTGGAGGATCATCATGACGTATTTCTGGAGAGACCATCAGATGCATTAGAAGTGTGCCAAATACCACTCTGTCCTGGAAGTCTGGAGGGTTTCATTGTAGGCAAGTCACTGTGTTGTCCCTTTCAGCTACACACAGCTGGTATCTGTGAAGTGTCTGTGCCAAGTGCAATTTCAAGCAGCACAAGATACAGCCACCAGTGCAGCACAAAATGGTCTTATCCTGATGTGCATCATCAGAACGAGAGGCAGCTCAGCAAGTAAAAGTTGTGTTGCTTTTCTTGCTTGGAGCGTATTTGCTTATAAAACTAATGCTGTTTCAGTATTGTTTTAACAAATAGCTGCCAAAGAATTCCTACTTGACCTTTACAAAACAAGCCATTAAAAACCATCGTGTTAATATGAGACTCTAGAATACTCTTCAGGAATGAGTGTCGGGGCAGATAGCATGGCAAAGCATACATCAAGAAAGTGGCTGTCAGAAGAATCCAGTCTTGCAAGATGACTGGTGGATTGGGTCAGTAGCATCTTCTTAAAAAATCAGCTGCAGCTACCAGGAGGTTAAAGTATACCTGTGCCAGCTTGAAAGCAACTTTGTCCAGTTATTTTTGTGAAAAAATGTGTAGTGAGGACCTTGCATTTATGCGCTTGGTGGCTTAATCCAGTTCTTTGTTTGATGGGTTCTTAGCGGAACAGAGATTGGACAGGAGGAATTGATTTCAACCTGCTGTGACTTGGGACTTCCCAAAATGGCAAGAAGCAGGGTGTTTTGACCTACATGTCTTTTATTTTTGTGAGTTGTTTTATTTTGTTTATACTTGAGCAATTTTAATGCATCACTCTGTCTAGACTTTTTCGGAAATAAAATGAAAGTGTTAGTGATCTGAGGACCCCGAGCTAGCAAGTCTCTTGGAGGCATTGGCTGAAACATCTTGGTTGCTCTTTTTTAGCTTCAGTGGCTGAAGCAGTATCTGTATGCTTAGGAGTTCATTACTATAATAACACTATCGCAGAAGAAATTGAATTCCTGGGATGGGGAAAAAAGTCTGGATTTTTTTTCTTTTAAACTGGATTCTTATAAAGTAATATGGCCCTGTTTATTATATTCAGCTTGTACCAACTAAATCGTTGGAAATCTTCAGAATAAGGGGCAGGGACTGAAGTGCAACCCTTGTTACAATGAGGAGAGTTTGTCTTTTATGCTCCAGTCCTAATGTGGTACACTTACCCTTTGGTATGCAGTATTTCCTAAATCAATAAATAAGCTGTAATGGAAAAGGTAGCATTTAATAAGGAAAGACATTGTATGGTTTTTTTTACAGATAACGTAAAATATTGATTCTGCTATCAAACCTATAAGAGGTTAGTTTAAATTGCAGAAACTGGAGAATAGGGTCAGTTCATGTACATATTTTTGTTATTGTTGTAACTGTTAACTATCTACTGTTAATTAAACTTTTTTTCAACTTCCAGATAAATCATATGGTATTCTGGGGAAACAAGAAACTATATTAATGAGCATCAACTCCTTAATTATCCTTGTGACTACGTAACAGGGACACATTCATGTCATTTCTTTGTGCAATAACTTTTGCAAAGAAGTATTTTTAAACTGATCATTAATTTTATGACCACAGAAATGAGATGCAAAATTTATGCTGTTGTCATTGGCACAGGTTCAAGGCACTACTGACATTATGTGTGATTGTAATGGAATGGCTGCCAACTAATGAGTCTATAGACATTTCGTTTGAGCATGCTTTGCTTTTAGATGTCTGATTAGGCAGTAATGCTTTCAATTATGCCTGCAAATTGTATTGGATACATTTACCTGATGCCCATTGTTGCTTTGTAGTTTGGTTTTCTATTACATAAATGCAAGTTGAATGCTTTTCTTTAATTTATTGATGCTTTTCGGGTGTATTTTTAGGTACTTGGCACCTGAAGAGAGGAGTAGTGGCTTGTGCTGCTCAACACTGACTCCTCTGACTGTTCAAGGAGTAACACATGTAGCTTCAAATGCAATTCTGTCTAGTCTTCCTCAGTAGGTGGAGTATAAACTGCAGTGCAACACCTTGATGGAGGAGCATGTGAAGTGAAGAAAGGGCAGCGATTACTCTGAGTAAGAATGCAGGAGACCCCACAGAATCAACAGGAAGCCTCTCTATTAACTGTCAGGAGCAATATCCTTATATATTAATAGCATACGCTCCTAAGATGTCTTTTAACCCTGCCAGAATTAGAAGGCAAAAAACCAAGGTTGATACTAGCCTGTAGTCATTCTTTTATGTGATCACATAAAAACGTTGTGAAACGTTGCCTGTTAAAACTCCAGAGCACATTGTCAGTTCTCCTATCAAAATGCCTGCAGTTCTTCTGTACAAATTAGATGATTTAAGGATTGCATTTCAGTGTATAATATAAATTTACAAATATATTTATTTAATCTAAAACAAAAAATGGAAGATTTTTAGTTTAATCTAGCCCTGCAGGGCTACAGGTTGCTTGTAGCTGTATTTAGTGTCTGTGACCTATTCTCCACATTTTTTACATAAAAAAGTGTGGGTACCTGAACATACTGTTGTATGACATGGGATCTGTATATTTGTTCTGATTGTCTTTCTCAGTGAGCTTTTTCCTGTGGAAGTCTTCGAGCCTTTATTTAAGGGTTTAACATCTAGAGAATGCTTTGAAGACTATAAACTCTGTAAAAGCACTGAGCTTGTACCTTCTTTCTTTATAATACCTCAACAATTTTTTTGTTTTGTTTTAGGAGTATTTTGAACTTTGATATTGTAGACTTAGGGCAGATACTTGTTTTATTGTAAATCTACGTTTGGTGCGCTCATGTTTTTTGTTGTTTCAAATACAGTATATATCTAGGATATGTACATAGTGTGCCCTAAATAAGTATATATGTATTAGAAAGCCCCTTGTTTCTAGATCATCTGGGTTTTATTTAAATGCAAAGCACAAAGGTTTACTGAATTTGAAAAGCTTAGCATAATTAGAAATCGGTAGTATTGTGACTTAATGGAAGAGCAGGGTAAGAGTGCAGCTATGCAAACTTACATAAGGAATCACAACTTCTCTAAAGAGATTATGTATAGCTGAGTGAGGCAAAATTCTCTGGAGATGTTCTTCCTACGTGTGTACTCGCCTATTTTCATCCATAAGTGCTACTCATTTAGATATACTTTGCTTTACTCTTACTATTCAGCCCATGAATTTTGAGCGCTGGAGTGTGGTGTTTGTGGAAACGTTTTCCTCTAGAAATACAGCCTAATATTTTAAATTTATGCTGGCACCTTCATGAAGGTTAAATGATAGCACGTTTGTGCATAGCTGATAAGAGGACGTTTTCGACTGACAACCAGGGCATTAGAGGTGGGGGTTTATATATTCTGTGCATTCTACTACTAGTAAAAGTTTAGGATAGGAAAAGAGTGGAACAACTTTTGATACTCTATAGGTTGTGAATATCATGTCTGCTCTTTTTATATGGAGTCTATCGTCTAATAAAGAGATATATATAGACAGATATATATATACACACACACAGATATATATACATATATATATATATAGACAGAGACAGGCAACTGGTCTCTGGCATGTAAGTGTGAAAGATGATCATGCAGGTTGTAGATATGGCATAGTATTTTCTGTCTGTGTACTATCTGCTCTCTGGTTTTCTGTTTGGAGGAAGAGGTGAATCCTGGAGAGGGATAATTTACTTTTGATTGGTTTGACAGGTGTGATGAAATGCAAATATTTTGATCAGATTAACACGATGGCTGGAGTGCTACTGGAAGATGGCTGTGTCAAAAATAGATTGGAGTCAGGTTCAGATTCAAAGCAGTTGTTGTGTGGCATGGGAGCTTGAAAGAAAGCTTTCCCAAGAAAAGCATACTAAATTAATGAAGGGAAAACCAATTTGGTATTCAGCAATCTTGGGATGTAAAAGAACTCCAGCAAAGCAAAAATCAGGCTTTGTTGTTTTATCTGCATAGAAAATGTGCTGTTCTTTGTGAACAATTATGGTGCTTTTTGGGCATAGACCCTGAATTTTCCATGATTTTCCATTATTAAATGGGAAGCAAAGGGGTAAAACTCTCAGCCATGGATAGACAGTCCTACTGATGAATGTTATTCATATGTCTGTGGAGAATATTTTCACTATGCATGGGGTTTATTTTGGATTCTGAGAAATTAGTTATCTGATACAGTGCTCTAAAAGGGAACACATGAATAGAGAAGCATGTCTAGAGGTCTCTGGAAAGCTTTCTGCATATGGATATACCAAAAGGCAATGCTTGAGCAATTTAGCTTTATATGCTTTTTAAGAAAATTGAAGGTCATTTGATCTGTTGGAGCATCAGCTTTACGATTTTGGTTTGGTTATTTTTATCATATTTAATTATTGTTTTTTCCTCCTTCACCAATACTTTTTTTTTTTTTAAAGGAACAATGTAGTTTATGTTATTTTCCACCTCTTTTTCTCCTAGATGGTATTAAAAAAAAATCTCAGAAAAGATAGTGGGTTTTTGGAGGGGGAGAACTTAAATTTTGTCTAATTAAATGAAAGCCTTGACTAATATTGATTTTGCTTTATCTTTCCCAGACCTTCACACTTAACGCACGCTGATCAGTGTAGTGCACAGGTTAGCTGATAATGTAGATTTTGTATATATTGTTGTAGGGCTCTCAGCTGTGTAAGAAACTCATCAACAGAATGCTGCATTAAGCCACAGGTTCAGACAGGGTGCTGTCAGAAGGCAATTCCATTTTTAGTTTCATGTGAGGAATACACATACAACATTTGCAAAGTGGTGCCTAATTATGGTGAAGAAAAGCGAAAGTGGGCAGAGGGCGACAAACTGCTGCCAAAAGTAGTTTGGCAGTTCCTGGGAGGGAAGGTGCTGCAGCTCCTTCTTGCACTTGGGGAGGCAGAACTTTGGTGCTTGGCACTGCCCGTTTCTCTTCCTGCTGGTGTTTGCCCTTATCCACCTCTTTGCCACGGTGTGTGTTTCTTTCCCCCCATGTGTGAGAAGCTGTTGGCTGTGCAGCGCTGGGAACGGGTTCTTTATATGACAGCATTTAGGGAAACCACTGCAGCCACATGTATGCGGCCTGTTAGAAGGTAGCCCTAGAACAGCAAGTGCTCACAGCGGCGCTTGAATGTACAAGGTGTGCACTACCAGAGTACGTGAGAAATGGGATTTTTTCTGTTTCGGATAGGAATTGGTATCCTCCTTACTAATGAAAATGTTTGCCTTTGTATTCTGTCTGCGTTTGTATGATAGACTATTTTAACTAGCAATGTATTTTTGACTTACAGAATTGGAAGATGAGGAAGAGTCTGAGGGCTCTCTTTCTTCGCCTCCTGATAGTGTCTCAATAGCATCTGACCGATATGATAAAGAGGATGAAGCACCTTCTGATGGTATGTGACACTGTTTACCTTAGAACGTACTAGATTTGCCAGTTTGCTACAAACTCATGTAATCAGATCCTCGTGATGCGAATGTTAGTGTTGGAAATCAGACAAACAGATAAGCATCACAGCTGGACAGTTTTCTTACCTTTACAAGAACCTTTAAAGGAACTGAAGAGCTCTCTCTAGTGGTCCTAGAGCATAGTGAAGCTGTCTCAAATTTACCTGTTTTTTTTTTTTTAAACTCATGTTTTTTCATAACAAAGCATCTTCTGTAGATGCATATCTTTTAAAAGATAGATCAGTGGCTAAAAAAGTGTGAATATTTGTAGTAACAAATTGTTTGTTAATTCAACATTATCAGATTCTTGCTTAATTTTATTGTACTACTTAATGGCTTACTGTATTATTTATCTAATAAATAATGAAACAGTTTATGTGATTGATATTTTTCTGCAAACTCCATGCAGAATAGGTTCATAAAATATTAAATTAATTATTCCTACAATGTTTCCTTCCATTAAGACAGTCTTTTGTAGAATGTTTTCATTATATAAATTTTAAATTTGAGTTTGTATTTAAAAAAAAAATCTAGGCTCCATAGCTGTTTTCCATGTGTTTTATTTTGTATTCATTAAATTTAATGCTAAATACGACTGTTCTGAAGACATGAACAATTGAATATTTCAACAGTTAACAAGCTTGCTTTAGCATAGTGTCCATATTTTTGAGATTCGTTTATTGTATACATAATATAAATACCTTCTATGGATAATATATGGCAATAAATTAAGTATATGTACAAATAAATTAACGATGTATATTAATTTGTGGCACTAGAAGTTAGATAGACTTACTAGTGAATGATGTTTTCTGACATGATATGATGATCAAACTGTGCAGCTCCATCTCGAAATACAATTGCTGAATGAAAATATGCTTCCTGCAACATAGCACTCCACATTTTATGTTATCCAGATTATTCCCTTTGGAAACATAAATTGCTTTTATGAGGTATAAAATTATGTCTATTGCAGAACAGGGATAAGTCAAGTACATGCATAAGTGATAAACCTTCTAACCACTGATTCAGAATAATGCAATTTTTTTTATATCCAGAACTCTGTAAAATGTGTAACAATAATAATCACACTTTTTTTTTTTTATATTGAGCTTGTTGCACTTTGGCAATGTGACCTTCTGTTAAAAAAATAAAGACAAGCTTTTTTGCCTTCTGGTTGAAATGTAATTATCAGTCAAATTGAATATGGCTTTTAGAAAACCCAAGCTAATTTTCCAAACTACAGATGAATGCAACTTTCCATGTATTTATTTTTGCTTACAAACATAATCTTAACATTATTTCTAATTGTAACTTAGTAACATGGTACTGATTGCATGTGGGTATGTGACAAAACTGTATGACTATTTAATAGGAGATATGATTACAGATTTTTTTCAAAACAGTTAATCAAGAAAAAAGTGATAATGTTCATAAACCTAAATAATGAATGGCTGAAGAAAGCTGATGCAAGAGTATATGAAATACCGTATGAGTTTGTACAGATGGGTGATTAATTTTTAGCCTATTTTGGAAGTTATAATTATGAGAGTAGGTATAATAGCTGCCCAACAATATCTTGACTAATTCATTCCAGTTTAGGCAGAAATATAGTGCGTGTGATTATGTTACATTTAAGATGATTTTACCTCACTGGTCTTTCTATGTTTTATGATAAATCCTCTTTAATTATCTAGTGGGAGCACAGCATGAGGAAAAGTTGAGGAAAAGGTGGTAGATTTTGATCTGTAAATACTTTCATTTGAGAGGAGTGTTTCTGTTTTCCTCTTTGAATGTTCAGTGTGTCATTCTAAGACCATTTTGATTTTAATGTGTATAGTCCATCATTCAAGTCTGGCCACCTAGACTAAGTATGAAAATGTATGTTGGGAGAATCTTATAAGAGGTAGATTGATCCTTGGAGGCGCCATTTGTTTCAGTTCTCATAAGCATGAATGGGTTTGTTGAAGCTTAATACTGTATTTTTGTTTTTTAGCAGTCTGTTAATATTCAATATTTAAATCCTACTCAAGAAGCTGGATCTGTAAGGTAGATGTTTGATCTTACATGGTTACCAGTTTAGTTCAGCAGGGCTCTGTGCTGCTGTAAAACCTCATTTGTGTAGGATCAAGGCTCTCAGCATTAACAGAAGGGCCTAACTATAGGTAACCAAATTGAGGTGTTCTTTATTTATATTTGAGTCCGTTCATATTTTTATGTGAAACCTTTTATATACATTTTCTGCTAAAAAAACCCCCAAAACCAGACATTTACCTTTATATACCTGAGTTAGACTGCAAGGTTTGTATGACTTCTGAAAGTGTCACTATTTGACTTTGCAGTGTTACTGTCAAAATATAATTTGTGAAGGCACCCGCTTGGTAACAGATAAAGAATTAGTGTATTACGTGTACATTACAGTCATTGTAAAATCCTGGAGTTTTTGTGTGACCTTTGTCTAATGGTGTATTAATTACAAGAGAGATAATCCATTTAACAATAAGTATGGGATAACTGAATTAGCACAGGTCACCTAAAGGCCTTTTGTCAAATCTGATTGTTATGTTGTCCTTTTGACTTTTACCTTATGGTAGGCACTAACAAAGTATCTAAACTTTGATGGATTATAAACTCTAAACATGATATGTATTTTTCATAATGCTAATGTAATTTTCTAGGTACTGAAAAGGTCAAACCCCCATGTCTCTGTGTGCATTCTAAGTCTGTCTTTCCTTTTAATATTTCTTTTTCTCTGTTCCTCTGGTTCAAAAGTTCACTCAGTTCCCAAATGGCCACCTAATTTTCCAGTTATTCCCTCAAGCCATATGTGTTTTGGTTTCTTTATGGTTTATTAGGTACTGTAGGAAAGTAGCATAAGTTATATCTTCTAATGAAATTCAAGCACACTTCAGTGATGCTTTGACTTGATTGCTGGCAGCAATTAAATCACAACGAAGGAGAATGATGCATAGGCTTACATGTCCAGACACCCTACAGAAATTGGAAAAGGGATAAAACACAACAAAATCCCCAAATAAAATAACAAACCCAAAAACAAGACAGACAAAACAAAACAGCACTGCCAGGCACTCCTTTCTTAACTTGATTTTTTTTTTTTTTTTTTTATTGGCTAACAGCCTGATTGATAGCAAAATCATAACTTGCTGTATGCTAACAGGCAGAGTTCACTTGTAGGTTATTGTGAGCTGATAAAGGGTTAGATGGAGTTTTGATTTTCGCATTGGTCCTTGGTGCACCAGATTAATGGAATTTCAATGAGAGACTGGAGTAGTCACAGCTTTGTCAGAAAAACAGATGGAGATTCTATAGCCATGTCTGCTCATTAATACCAGTTGCCTGAAAGGTGTACTACTTCTCTATACAAAAGACTCAACATAATTGATTTTTGAGCGGGGTATTTTTTCACTTATTGATGACTAGGTTTCTTGCAACTTAAATGACAGGTTTTTGTATAGTACACTGTATAACAATGTTATGTCTTGTAAATTCTTACTCCCCTTCCATCTGTATTTTGAAGAATGTGTGTAGTGGAAAATATATGTCTTTATCAGTTAAAAACCAAAGCATACCAAAATACTTAAAAATTGAAATAGTAAGACTTTCTTTAAAGTTGGTAACAAACTTATTTTTGATTGAGACATTAATGGGGAAAAAAGTTACTGTCTTTCATTTAATTTTCAGGTTTCTTAGGATGGTATTAAATCTAGGTTCAATGCCACGCTGAAACTTTCCTATTTAATAGTGTAATCTTCTTTTATGATCTCAAGGGATTTTTTTTAACAGTAAAATTTTTTGTTTTATGGTATGGTAACCTGATTCCATAGTAGGAAATGCCATTAGTATTAAAGGAACAAACTTTCTGACTTCGTAAGTACTGTGAGTGAACCGACCACTTCTGAAGAAGATATGTCTGTTTAGCTCTGCAGGGAGTACGTGATTGGGTAATTACTGGATCTAAAAAGATCACAGTGAATGCTGTGAAAAAATAATTTAGATCATCATCATTTCTGTGGAAGGTCTAGAAATGTTGCCTTGAGCATGTAAAGATGAAAGAAGTACTAAAAATGTGTCTGGGGACTTGTATGCTCTTCACATTATCATATTTGGCTATAGCTTATGAATAAAATATGCTTTTTAGTAGAAAATTGTTAAATAGGGTGAGAATCTCATACTAAAAATTCCCCATAGTTGAAGTGGAGGAAGGTAGGGCCTAAGCAAGCAAAATAGGGGGAATCAGAATAAATGAAGGGGTTTTACTTTCAACTGTTTGTCATCAGAGCATGCTTTTCTTGATATAATTTTTGGATGAAACAACAGGTTTTAGCAGTTTGTTTTCATGCGGCTCCTCTGGAAAAGTTCGATACAAGCCTTTGCAGGCTTGAGTCAACTATTTTACATGATCTATAGTATTTCCTTTGCATGAACATCACATTTTGCATTTTGATTGATCAGGTGAGAATGAAAAATTGCGTGACTAAATTTTGTGTGCTGCTTTTGATATTTTAAGTCTCAAATACAAGTACTGATTATGTTTCTTTTTTTCTTTTAATTTTTTCCCTATTTGGTAGGCATAAATGTTTGAATACTGTCACTGAAGAAGGGTAGAGTTCAGCGTAAGACCTTATCTTTATGTACAATGCATATACAAGTATTTTCCTACTTTCTTCAACTACATTCCTACTGAGTTTATTTTTGAGACACTCTATTAAAGCAAAAACTGTGTTCCATCACTGAGCCAGTTAAGCAGTATTAGCAACTAAGTTAGCAAAGGTTGGAGAATGGAAAATGCAGCTAGGCTTTTTCTGTCCTCTTCTCTCTCATTTTGCCCTTCCTATCCCCCCAGTCTTGTATTGGTTTACAACTATTTTAGTATCATAGTCATGTACATGGAGAGGATGTTTGGTTGTTTTGGGGAAGACAGCATTGCAAGTGTACCTGAGTTGTTCTAGGAGATTAGTTATTTGCTTTGCAGTACTGGAGAGAGTTCCAAACTAAGCACATGACAGCCATTCAAAGAAGTGAGAAACTTCTTTATTAGTCTTGTTTTTCTCATAGGTAGATCTCTTTGAAGGCAGAAAAGCATGTATTTTCTTATATACTTATATATTCCTTATATCTCTTTAAATATTCAAGCTTGATTAAAAAAGATCATATTGAGGGGAGGTAAGATCTAGGTTTACAGGGACACTTAATCTTTGGTGAGAAAAGGTGACTTCTAATTTATGCTCTTACTAGGAGCCGGCAGGAGGGCAATAGCATCAGTGCCATGGGGAATGGGTGAAGACTGGACTTTGGCATGCCAACTTAGTTTTGAGAGGATGCTAGTTACTGTCAGAATTCTGACTGGGAAATAATGTAATTTACTATTTTGATATATGTAGGTAATTCTATGTTTTCATCAACAGTTTAGTAGACTCTCTTGCTGTGTCTGAACAGATGTTGTATGGCAGAGGAAATACTATGTATTGCAATGTATTATGATTTTGCATTTCTGGGACATTTCCAGCTGAAAAGGTAATACAACTGATCAGAAATGTTGCTTTCAGAATTCTAAGAAATCGTAATTAGCAACTCAATCTCAAGCAGGAGGACTGAAGTCTAGAATTTCCAATGTGGTATGATGAGGCTGTCAGAGGAAGGATGCATCACTAGGGAATTAGGCTGAGACACTTACGGACAATTTAGATGTCACCCAGAATACAGTCTTTTACAAGTTGATGGAACACAATGAAAAGTAAAACATACTAGAAAGGAACTTAAAATGTGAAGCGTATTTTAAAAATTCAGTTTATGAGGATATTGGTGCACATGGGACCATGTGTGCATAAATTCCCAGATCCAAATCTGTTTGCTTAACAAATGAGAAGAGAGTGCTAACTTTATTGAAATTGTCAAAAGCTGTGAAGAAGATCAACTCCTTGTTGGATAGGAGGGACCTTAAAAGTAGTCAGAGTATCACCTTTAGCATGCCCGAGACATTTCTTGGCAGACACCTGTCTCATCTTTCCTAAAAATCTCTGATGGTAAACTTCAGTCTTCCCCAGGCAGCTTGTTGCAGTGCTGCACTGTACTTCCTCGTAGAGGATACATACCGTAAACTCTTCTTGTCAGTCTGTTGACATTTGACTCTGTTTTGTCCATAAAGGACACAATAATGGTGTATTTCCTTTTTTTTTATTTCCCCTTCTGTCATGAATATATTTGAAGACTAAGAAGAGTCTTTAACTTTCCACATGTAACTGCTGTTGAAACCTTATGAAAAGAACAGGCAGCTGAAGTGCTTGCTTGTTTGTTCATTTGTAGGATCCACAGCAGTGAATATAGCAGCAATGACTTATTTTGGAGAAGCAAGAAGTTAAAAAAAAAAAAAAAAAGTGCATGTGAAATATGCAAAGCTAATTAATTAATTTTGATTTAAACCATTTGCACAGAACAGAACGGATTAATTTCTGATAGGAAGCAGAAGTTTAAAGTGAAATTTTGGCCTATTAAAGTCAACGATAAAGTTAAAAATGGCATCATGTAGGTTAACAGTGTGTACAAATTGATGATACTAAAACATTTGAACTTCTAATTATCATGATGAAAAACTTCCTATTAAACAATAAACCCCTGTGTTCTTTTAACATTTACCTTTCTCCCATGGGAGAGATGACATGGTTTGTTGCTCATTTTATTTCATCTATGTTGCTTCAATGACTGAGCAATAACAAAACAGCCATGTATGCTCCACCACTACACAGGACAATATCCACAATAAAAAACAAATAATGATCTGCTTAACCCATTTCTTCTTCATATTAGATCATAATTTTATTCAAGATATCTAACAATATTATGGTAAAAAAAAAAAACAAAAGAGAAAGCTGAAGTGCAATAGATTTTTCTATTTACTTTATATTGCTTGTTGGCCTAATGTTTTTCTAGATTGGTTCTTATACATCACAAATAGCTGAAATAAAAAGGAAGAGGGAAGATTTTCCTTCAGCCTCTCTGATATGTGATAAGCTTTTCAAGTGTGTTTTGGAGCCTGTTAATTATGGATTTAGGACCTTATTAATGCTTTCCTCAGCTGAGTGAATTTCTACCTTCTGATTTCCCTGTAATTCCTCTTGCTCCTGCCAAGCAGTAGTGGCAAGTCAGCTTCCATTACTCCTTACTCCTTCCCTCCCAGAAACAGACAGATGCATCAATCGTAGATGATAGCACTGCTTCACGCTACTTCAGTGGCACCTTGAGGAGGGTACTCTTCTAGTACGTTTCCAGAGGTGAACAAGTCCAACAGATTGTTGCTGCTTGGCATTCAAGGCAAGAGGCATCTTTGCTTCCTGATATCTACCAAGTATGACAGGAAAATGGGTCTGCGTCCAGCATGTACTATGCAGTATCCCCAGACATCTCAGGGGAGAATAAACTCTACAAAAACATAATGGTTTGTTTTAGGCTAGATCAGAAATACGTAAAACAGTGCTCTGTGTGGTACTTCATGTTTTCCATGTCAAGGATGAGGCCTTAGTGCGCCTGTATATAGGAACCAACTGAAAAAAAAAATACAGCCTTGCAATAAAAGTAAGTATTACTAATGAACAGAAAAAGATATTTCCCATATTCCTGTTTTTGTGTTTTAACTGATTACTATTTTCTGTAGAGGTGCAAAGTGTGTCTGTAGATACGCTTTGCCTATTTTCTGTCAGGCGTCATGCAATCCAGGCATTAATTTAGTGGATTTGGGTTTGTTTCCTTTTAAATAAAAGGGAGGTTGCAGTGGATTAATATTTGTGAATTTTGAGATTAAATTTGAATGGAAAAGTAAAAACTTTGAATGGAAAAGTAAAAACTATGTCATGAAAAGGTTTATTAAAGTGTTTTGCAAAGAAAAAAAAATTGTAAATTAAATCTTTATCATATCCACTATATGGGCAAGTTCATTATTGCCCTTACCAAGAAGATGTTGTGGGTACTGTTCACTGCTTAAAAATCTGCAGCAGGAACCATACTTCCTTTGGACATCTGTCACTAGACAGTGTTAGTTTGACTGATAGTTTCCTCAGTAATTCTTCATAGATGTTTACTTGGATTACTTACAAGAGTAGGACTTTAGAGTAGCAGACTAAAAATGCTGAATGCCATCTTTTCTCCAAACTAAATTTATTACTACAGTTTCTTAACTAATATTAGTCAGAGCCTATCCACCACTAACTGTTGCAATAATGACAGGTAATATCTCATGTGGATCTTAGCCCTGTCTTCTCTACTGCTGGTAGTCAGAAATAGTTGAGGCCCCATTTTGGGCCAGGAATTAGGAATGATCCTATACTATAAAATGGAGGAAAACCTCTTCTGGTCTAAACAAGATTTTCCTGGCCGCCTTCTGAATATGCTCTGTCTACCTGAACGCACATTCATTAAGGGAAAGTACATCACAGCCTGATAATAACATTACAGAGATATCCTAATCTTAATGTAAAACATCTTTTTTCTTGTTCGTCAGCAGTCAAATTTTGTATTTCTGTATAGGGACATGGGTGATGTGTAAATACTCACAACGCATATTCAAAGATGCAGTTAGTTTATTATGTGCTTCACGTATCTGCACTTGTGTATCACCACTTTGCATTGAAGAGGTAAGGGGAAAGGATTAGTGTTGAAAAAACGTGACTGGGGGCAGGAGGATGTTTGGACTGTGTACATGGCTGTGCTATAAGATGAAAATGGGATGGAGACAAGTGAAGTGAAGATGGTCCAAGTCTTTTTGGTAGGTAACATAAATTACTCTTTCGCAAGCATGGATACGGGAAATGGGCCTTATTATTACTGTTGCCTGGAAAAGAAGTTAATGGAAGTGTTGTCATTGACTTCAAATAAAAAAAAAAAATTAACCTTGCCTGTTTTCAGGTGGAGAATCTAACACATTCTTATAGTTCTGTCTATTTTGTGTTTAGTAATTTGAATATGTATGCATATGAAGGTCATGGGGAAAAAGTTTGTCTTTTTGATTCTAGAACAGCTTTCCTTACATGAAAGTAGGAGTGGAGTAATTTTTCTCCCTTTAACACCTTCTTCAGAAGCTTCCTTTAATACTGTATTTTAACAGAAAAATAATTGGTCAGACTACCACAAACTTTTTGATCAAAGCTTTTTGGAATATTTTAGCAAAATGGTTATTCTGTAATTGTGTGTGTAAAATAACTGCAAGTTAAGAGTTGAAAATACACAAAAGAATGTAGTCATAACATTGAGAAGTGCAGAGGTTTTTTTTTTCCCTGTAATCTGTATAGATAACGTTTGGAATTTTAGGTGGAAAATAAAACCTGCAAAATAAAAACTTTGTCTTTACTTGTTAACCACAACATATCCGCAAATTTCACTTGGAAATATGGACTATGTGATGCAGTTGATAGAGGTGCATTTAAGTACATATTGCTTTTTTAATATATGGCATACCTTTTTTTCTTCTGTCTCAGATCGCTGGAATCTTCCAGTGCTCTCATTCATTTGAGCGATATTTAGAATGCGGTATAAAAATAAATGTGAAAATGCCATAGTGAGCTGGTGATAATTGATTTACTCCGTCAGACTGAAATACCTCTTGTTTTCCTCTTCCTCCTCCCTTGGGCAATAATCATGGGATCAAGCTGCCAGTCTGTAGATATAATTTTTCCAGCAGTGCCATCTGGCTCCTTGGCACTGGAAGTTGTATTGGCTTCTTGGCTGTTTCCACTGATTTTTGTCAAATGTTAGTCCGCAGATGAGATGTCTTCTGCTGGTGGGTGCTGACTTCCACCATCCCCCCGCCCCCCTGCAAGTGCAAGTGAATATTGTTTTTTATAGGTGTTGTAAGGGACCACTTATACTGTGGTGTGTGTGTTTTGGTTTAGTGTGTTTTTTTTTTTTTTTTTTTTTTTTAAAGAATTTAGGACTTAATATGGTATCCCTTTGAGGAAAAATTAGGATTTATGTATCAATTGGCTTCCTCCACCCATGTTTAAAATACAGTTTCCCAGGATTTGTGTACTTTTTGAATAGTACTAGCATCATGTCCTTTCAGAGGTTTTTATAGATCTTCAACGTTAATGTAGAATTGTCTACTTTTTATTTTTGGGAACTTTCACTTTTTAAAGAAATTATGGATAAACAATAAAAATTTGTAGGGTCTGTGTAACAGATGAAACGGCCTTTATGTTTTGGAATAACCAGCCAAACGAGCTATCTTTTTTATCACAGAACTACCGTTTTATTTTTGTCAACTTTTCTTAAAAAAAATTTTTTTTTAAAATTTAGAAATGGTGGCTCGGTAGAACAAGCACATCTGAGTTGCTTTATTCTATTCAAGCCTTAGATGCATTTCATTGCCATACAAGGTATAATGACGGTATCGATAAAGACAAAAGAACGCTCTGTAAATAGTATTTTAATGGGGATGGGAGGCAGGAGGAGAATCCTCTTGAACTAAACTCTTTTTGTAATTGTTACTGTTCTTATTAATTTCTTAATTATTTTTTATTTTTATTTCATCTACTGGTCGGAAACATTCATTTAAAGAAAAAAAAAAAAAAGCCTGAGGATCTGAGGATCCCAACAAAATATGAAGAACAGAGTTTCAGATAAGACATTTTTATTCTGCTTTTAAAAAAATGGCTTTGAATATTTTGGGTGAATAAAAAAAATAAATCCAAAGCGCTTTCTATTATTATGTAAGTGGACTCTTATTAATCAGGACAAGGCTAACTAATTTTAAGTCCTTTTATTTTTTTTTTTTTTTACTTTTTATTTTAACCAGCATTTTCAAGTGCTGTACTCATCCCTGGGTGTAAATCTAAATTTTCTTTTGTGTTGAAAGTATTTTCTTAAAGTTTTTCAAGGTAACATAACCTTGTGAACTCTCAAACATGAACAATTGTGTTTAGTTGGCCTATTGGAATATTTTTATATTATTATCCCTAAAAGTAGAAAATAATAAGCACTATTTATTTATCATAGTCTTAGTACTACCCTAGTGTAATGCCTTTGTTAATAAAATACTATTAAACTGGTATTTAAATCATTATTATTGTGCTTTCCAAGCACTGGAGAAATTGTCCAGTACTGGAAATGGTAGGACTAAAAATCTTACATGGTGCAAGGAGAGCCTTGGTGAGGTTTTTGTAGCAGTTGGTTTGAATTAAATTTCAAGGATCTCTTGGTGTCTCTTTATAGTAGTCTTTAAAAGAAGACGACAATGACAGACAGGGTGTCTGAATGTGGCTCTCCTTATCAGTAACTTGACTCTGATACAAAGTGGGTATTTTTAACATATGAGTTCAGTTGAAAGAATCTATAGGAAGGGCTATAATATCAAAGTATGGCAAGCATAGCTAAATATGTATGATCTATTGTAATAGTAAAAGTGTAAGTCTTTAGGTTCACAGAATATATTCTCTCATGAAAGATTTTAAGGGCGTAGGTATATCATGATTTTCTAAAATAGCACCAAATCTTCTTTTTGTTCGTAACTAAATGTGAAGATAAAATGTTGCCGCTAATCAATTGTCTGGGATGCCACCTCATTAAGATTTACACGATCATCAAAAATGCCCGGAATTGTTTGTTGGCTATATCCTAACTCAAATATATAAAGGGGATACCACAGCATTTTTCTTTAGAATCGCAGGGAGTTCAGTGACCTTTTGTGGCAAATTATGTAGAAAGAAAATATTTATATTCATTTAAAATAACCTCCATGAAGAAATAGTCTCATTACCCTGTTTGATCAATTCCTTGCAGCCTGAGCTGTAGCATGCTGCTATTGCCATTGGTTGATGGAATACACTGAGAAGTGGCTAATGGTGATGGTGCTCATCAGGACAGGGTTCAGCCAGCGGTCAGCAACAAATAATTCAAGACTGTTTCTAAGTTTGTGGCTGGTGGAATTTGCTTCTTGCCCCAAGCCAGCAGCATTGCTGAGCTGGGCTATTTGATTAGAAGAGAAGCATATTTGCTTCTTAGCAACTGCACATTTGCACAACACACAGACCTATACTGCCTCCAAAGGTTTGCCTTTTGTGATGGTGGAATAATACTTTTCTGTTGATTGACAGACAAAAGACATCTTTGCAATGCAGAAGAGTTTACAACCAATTTTTTCTTTGTCTTTTGTAAACTTATCAGAGATGCTTCTTAATTTAGCATTGCCTGATGCAAATTTGTATATGCAGCAAGACTGGCCATGATTTGAACTCCTACATCTAAGCTATTGCTGCTATGCGTATTTAAAGGAAGGATGTACACTTACGCTTAATCATTGGTGTGTGCAGCTTTTTCCCCAGCAGGTCTACTTAATGGAAATTCATTTATACTGTATTTTGAAATAAATTTTAATATGTATATTACTATCTCCCATGCAGGAGTGGTATTCCTTTTATAGAAGATAATGATAAAGTGAAAGCTGTTCTATTCTTAGTGCTTTTTTTAATATATTAACAGAAGTGTGGCAATGATCGCAATTCTAATAGTGCGTGCACGTGTGTAATTTTCGATGTAACATTTCCCACAGGAAGTGAGTCTACAGAAGAAAATGTGTCTAGTCGGTAGAAGGCAAAGGTATTTATAACACTGGTAATCCTTGAAAAAAGACAATTTAGGAAAAAGAAAGCCCGAGATTTACAGTCCTAGGAGACCAGGGCAAGAAAAAAGCAAACTTTTTTTTATGGTTTTACAGCTCTTTTCACTCCTGGCCTGTATTTTATTGTGGAAGTTTCCATACTGCCATAGCGGAGCAATAAATTGCTGATGTGGTTACTGAAATGTTGCATGAAATAGTAAGTACAGTTAGTGTTAATGTGGATTTTTGATGCAGATATCTACTTACATATTTTCGTAAATGAAAGATATCTTTTAGCTTTCATAACTAAAAACAGTGAGTACTTTTCTAAGTGGATTTTATAGTCTGTTAAAACTGTATCTTTTAAGGGATAGGGAGAGTTAAAGCAGGAGTGCACAATAAAAGGACTGTGGGCCGTATTAGCATGGCTAATGTAAGCATCCAGGAGTTTACTTACTAATAACCATTTCAGTGGCAATTCAGAGCCAAAAGAGGAGAGGAAGAAAGCTCTCTGATATGGTGAGGCAATAATAAACCCCAGATGTCCCTCTAAGTCAACATTAAACCTACCAAAGTTTTAAGTCCTTTTTCAAGTAGGAATTCTTTTTTAGTCAGATGAACAATTTTAAATAAATCATAATCCAAAATTTAGGCTTTTTAGAGAGTTTTGGGGATGGTAGGGGAGTGAGACAAAATGAAAGCGATGAGGGGGAATCAGTGGCTGTTCTGGGGAACAAGTATTTGGCGTGTGCATACTGCTGAGCAGGAAGCAAGGTGTAGAAATGGGTGCAACTGTTGTTTTGGAGGCCCTGGAAGGGCTGATTGGTGACTGACTTCATTCTCTTCCTTGCTAAATTTGATGTGTGTATATATACATTTTTAGAAGGGTGTTTTAACATACTGGTAGGATTTCACAGTCAGTAGGCAGAGGTATTAGCTTTAGCTAAATTTCTGAGACTTTCAGAGTTGTGATAGTGTGATAAGGTGGCTGCTTGTTATGCTGCTGAATTGCCAAAGAGATGCTTACACCTGGTTGACTTATTTTTGTACCTTGATACCTGTTAAGGTGTTACCTGTGTTCTACACAGATATTATACTTCTTTTAATAATAATATGCACCATGAATTAGTGGGGTGTGTTTTGGTTTTTTTTTGTGTTTTTTTTTTTTTTTTTTTTTTTTTTAAATAACAGAGCCTTTAATAACAGAGAGCACTAGGCTTTTTGAACAGAGTAACTAAAATATGTAGGAATTCCCACATCACTACTATCAAAATACAGCTATACCTAGGGTAGAATGCAGTAGCTTTTACAATGGCACTATAAACAATACCCAGCGATTTAAGAGAAGGGTATGAGGAATATCTCACCTAATTGAAATGACAAGGGGGATTTTGCATAGGTAGATGCAATTATTCATATTGGAGGTGGGCCAGAATGCTGGGGTTATTCCCCTCATCTTGCTAATTAGGCTTTCAGTTTCATTAACAGTCATTGAGATATTGGGTAACTGGCTTGTGTAGGAACATAACCATAATACATAGAAAGAATATTTTATTTATTTATTTTTTTAGTATTCTGTAGAAGCATCTCTTGGATTATGTTAAGAAGTCTGTATAAAATTATTATGGATCATTTTTGGTTGTATAGCTCAAGATAGGCAGAAAAAAAGGAATGTTTTATGATGTGCAGAACACCAAATGTATGAAGAGTGAAGACAGCACAGCTATGCCTATTTTTGGGTAGACTGTGTGCCACAACTAAGCCACTACCATGTTTGTATTAGTGGCATTTTATTTTCCTTTTCCAAGATAGAATCTACAAGGATTTCTACCTTTACAAATGCTTATGTTGAGAAGGGAAATTAATCCAGTTTTGTTGTGCTCCCAGGATGTTTTCAAGCTGGGCTAAATTTAACTTTGAACAGGTCTGAGGAATCTACAATTCTTGTTGTCTTTAAGCCCTAATTTAGGAAATATAACTTAATGCATATGGCATCTTTAAATTCCCTTGCCACTCTAATACACTGTCATTGGATTGGATCCCCCCCCCGTTAATTGCCTTTGTCCTTTGGAAACAGACGTTTTGAGGGAGTTTTTGTTTGGTTTTGTTTTCATTTTTAGGGAATAATAATGAGGTGCAGTGATTCATACCGTACTGTGTTGGTACCAAATAGCTGCTTGCTATGTTTTGGAAAGAGCCTTGAGTGTCTGTACCTTAATTAAATCTCTTGGCCAGTCTTTTTTCATCTGACTTCTTTTCCAAGTTCTGTGATTAGTGTCTTCTCAGGAATGTCAGGTAGAGAATTTCTTCACTGTATCTGCAGTTAGTGATGATTCAGGTCTTACATTAAAAATAGCCTTCAATGGAGACCATCATGAATATAATCCAAGAAGGTGAACATATTGTACAAAAAGCAAATCTACTGAGTCAAAATGTTTAAAAACCTGAAAATCATCTGTGTGAAACTGAACAACCTAAAACAATGATAATTACCTTAAAACTGAGAAATAAATTGAGTAGCTCAGAACTGGAGTGGTTTAGATTGTTCTTTGGGCTCCCCCTGCCTTTTAACAATTAAACCAGAACAATGCTATTCTAAGATAGCACTGCTATAAAGAAGAGTGTGTTTACAACTTAACTAGTTATTCTGGTTCCCACTGCTGTACAGGTGAGGGCATAATTTGTCCTTTTGGTTTGGTACTTACATTGATGATCCTCCTGTAGTTCTTCATGGATCCTTTGGGACTGAGAGTCAGTTGTCTAGCTCTGATGGCTTTTTCATGTTAGTTTCTTCATCTGTAAGATTGTTCTAAGTAATATACCAGTGATTTGTTAATATTTTGAACAAAGTTATCTTTGTGTGTTGTATTTCCCTTCCATACCCAGAAGTAACTTCTTTTGCCAGCATGTTTTATTGGCTAATACATATACTATTCAATAAAATGATGTTCATGAAATAAGAACAAATAGAACAGTGATTAGTAATTTTATTCATTCAATATACCTCTAATCCTGCACAGAAGTGGGCTTTGGTAGTGATAGAAAGACACATACTGTTATAATAATGCATGAAGAAGTTGATCCTGGAGTCTTGTCCTTTAGTACTCCCACGTTACTGACTAGCTTCCATGTAGTGTTCTCTAGCACAATTTTGTCAAGTGTTTTTCAATAATTTGTTGTCAAAATATATTATTTTTAGAAGATCGTACATTTATGCGAGGAAATCTGACAGTGCATTAGCATAACTGTTGTAGATGCAGATACTTTTGTGGGAACCAATATCAAAAGGAACCTTTATAATAATTAGATTTTTATTTTGATACAGTTTTGTTGATGGTCCTAGATTAATTGGCTGCTTATGGGAGTTCAGTTTATGTACAAACTGAAGCTGTGCTTTAGCTTTTAGGGTGAAAAAATGAAAAAGCTATGAAAATTGGCTAAGTGCCAATAAATTTGTGTAATGTATTTTTCATGTGTCATCTTATTTTCATTGGATCAAGGCAGTTTTAGAATCCTCCACTGTATGTATGTGCCCTTAATTTGAATGAGTCCATGCTTCAGAGAACCTAAGCAGGATAAAAACAAAAAGTGGGAGAAAAGGTTTGGAAACAGATCTGCAAATATACTAGTGGAGGACCTAGGTGGTACAGTAGGTGTGTAGCAGGGACTGGAATTAAATCTATCATGTCAGTTGAAGTCCATAGAAATATCTTCCTCCTTTACTAGAAATGTAACTGCCAACTAAGAAAAAGCCCAGGTGGTTAGGGACGCAGTGGTATTATTCTGTGCATTGCCACTTACTTATTATTATTTCCATATTACTATATTCAGGCTTGAATAGTCAGCATTCTTTTGTTGTGCTACTTGTTTACCGCTGCAGGATACTCATGTTCTTGATGTGGGGAAGAAAGTGGAGTGACAAAAGCTCAGTTAAGTCCTTAAACTAAAACCACTTACTTTTTACAGTTGATATTTTGGTTTTTGAGTGACAGTGAGAATTGAAAAAGTGTGTGTTCAAACTGAGGGAAAATTTTGGCTTTGATATTGCTGTATGTCCTGAACTACCACCATTTTCAATGAGCTATTCGTATGTGTTAGATAACAGCATTTGTACCTGATCTGATTTTATATTTAAAAAGGAGGGGGGGAGAAGGCAATGTTATTAGGATCAAAAATTGTTTTTCTTGGAAAATAATTTCATTTAGATAATCAGAGTCATCTCACTGTTTACTGTAAAGAGCCTCTTTCATGGTCTTTTCCTCATCTTTTCTCTGTCAATCTGATGTATGCTATAGCAGTCACAGAAGAAAGTATGCAGTTTTCTGTGAAATGCATCAATCAGTACATATGTGACATCCTAGTCTTATACATGCTGTAACCTTCCCTCCGCCCCTTCTCTCTCCCTCCCTCCAACTGCTTACATTACTTTGAAAAAGTGTGTGTGTATAGGGGTGAGGCAGGGGAGAAACAGTGAAGTGACACAGCACTCCAGAAAATGAAATGTTTTTCCCTGTAAATATTTTTAAAAAAAATGTTATGAAACCAACAACATTTCACAGCATTTCTAGAAAGATGTGAATACTGCTTCTCTGTTATGAAGAGGAGCAGTGGAGGCAAAGTAGCTCTGACTTGTCCAAGATTGCAAAAGGGATCTGGTTAAGAGCCAGGACTAGTTCTACGTTTTCTAGCTCCTGCTTACATGGTAAGATCTCTCCGTTATGTCTCACACTTTCCAGCTTTCTGAAGTTTTTGACAATTTGAAATGGATATTAAAGGGACATAGGGTAAACTTTTTTTTTCTGTCCTCAGAACCACATCATTTATTAACAGATGTCATCCTAATGTGTATACAACTTCCATGGCTTTGAGTGTTATTGTAAATGGTAAAAAGACTGTCTTTGGGTTTAAACTGGTGCCGCCTTCTGAAGTACAAGAGGTGTTTGTAGTTTTGTATAATGTCTTAGTTTTAATAATATTATTTTAATATGAAAATGTTGGTGTTCCTTTAACTGTTTAGAAAACAGCATATTCTGCTCTGATTTTTCAATATCAAGAAAATAATTTAGATAATACAAGGTATAGGACCCCAACACCCTCCCCACCCCTCCCCAGGAGTTATAGCAGTGCATTAAACTGCTGATACAGACACTAAACCTGTCAGTTTTCCCTTACTGATTCATTTGAGGGTGTTGCTTTTTTCTTCTTTTGTGAAAAAGGTGGTGGTGCCATTTAAAGGCTGGTATATAGACCATACCGAAAGTAGTAAAGTACATTCTGGAGGCAATAGTATAATGCTTTCTATCTGAAAGATCACAGCTAACTTACATAAACTGGTGGAAAAGTTTATGAAAGTTACTCTTCAACTTGCAAGTGACTGAAGTGATTTGGCTTCACTTTAAAAACAGCAGCCTAAAACTGAGCTGCCTGAGTATTATCATTACTCCAAAGCAGCATAATTACCATTAGGAGAGAATTGGTTCCTTTAAAGGAAAAAATAATGAAGGGAAAACTTCTTAAAATGAGTTTTATTACATTTTTCTTATAAAATTAGCCTTTCATTTTGTTGATTAATGCTTGAGTTTAAGATTTTGATGTAGGCATTTCACCATTATAATTCTGAAATATGGGAAGTCCTTGAAAACATTCCCGGATTGCCTTCTGTCTGTCTGCCTTGTAAAAGATCCTTTCAGTTAAATGGACCATCCTCCTTAAATGATGTCATTAGCTTGGATTGAAAAGACATTGCCTGCAGGGAAATCATTTAATTGTCTTAAAGTGCTCTACTTCTGTAGATCTTGAAGCAGCACCCTCACTTCCATCTTTGTATCAGATAATTCATCTAAAATTCTGTTTTTAATCTCTGACGAAATATTGAGATGTAATTTCCACTTTTATTGGAGAAATTTGAGACC